>NW_005841882.1:3304197-3335435 GCF_000455745.1 Alligator sinensis | reverse complement strand
TGGTGCTGGCCCCTACCCTGGGGGTGTTCAAGAGGAGGTTAGATAGGCATCTAGCTGGGGTCATCTGAACCAAGCGCTCTTTCCTGCCTATGCAGGGGGTCGGACTCGATGATCTATTGAGGTCCCTTCCGGCCCTAACATCTATGAATCTATGATTCAAAAATGAAAGGAGCTGGGATCCTCTGATCTATATTTGAAAAGGTCTGGGGGAAATAAGGATGCTCTGAATTAGATCATAAGGAGTTTACTTGTTAGTCACTATTTCCTATTATAAACGGTACCATCCAAGTGGTCAGAACTTTTATTGCCCGTGTAAATACATGGCTAAAGGTGGACACTCTGAACACAGAGAATCCAAGACCCGTTGTTCCGAAGCAGTCCCTGAAGAGGGATGAACAAGCTTTTCTGGTCATGGAATCAGGATGCTCCAGAAGGGGGACCAACATCACTTCTAGTTTTAGCTTTAGTTTTAGCTTCTATTCAAATTACATAAAAAAAAAAAAATTTTTTTAAACAAAGGCCAATTTGGCCTACGACCTACTCTTCCAAGGTGTGGAGATCTGCTTCTTCCAAAGGCCATTATTCCTTCTGAGTACACCAAATAGAATTTATCTATTTATTTATTGACATAAACATTTTGTAGCATCCCAGAAGTGTCTGAATAGCCTTTGGTGTCCCTTTATTCTTCTTTCAAAAGCTGGGGGAATACCTTATCAGGGATTTAACTTCTTGGAAGATTGCAGTAAGGTAAAACTTGTAGAAATGTCTTTTAATATATTCAATTTACATTCAATTAGTAAAAAGAAAATGTATTTTTCAGTGCCAAGTGTAGTATTACCTTTATCGCCAAGGTCTCTAAAAAAGGTTGGTCCTGGTTTAGCTTTTGTAACACATGCCAGTGCAGCATCTACCTCCTTTAAATACAAACACACATACACACACAAAAAACAGTTGTGAAAGAGGAGTCCATTAGGTTTAGTAACAGAAAGAATGCAACTTCTTTTGAAAAACAGAAAGAATACTTTGCTTACCCTTTTTGTCAGTTTCTTGGCTGAAGTTTTACCTGTAACAAAAAACAATCATCTTTATTGAATAACTGACTTTAAAACTCTGATCAAGTTCTGTAGCATTTTTTCATATTTTTATGGGAAAATGTTAAGTAATGTGAAACAGAATATTTTGTAGCTGGCAGTTTGTTTCCAATTCCCATGCTGAACAGAGAAGGATAATGTTAAAAAAATAACATGAACAGCCTGTTCAATGTTGCAAGCTAGATGAAACCATAAACTGCTTCAGGTATTTATGACGTGTGTGTGTGTGTGTGTGTGTGTGTGTGTGTGTGTGTGTTGTGTGTGTGTGTGTGTGTGTGTGTGTGTGTGTGTGTGTGTGTGTGTGTGTGTGCGCGCGCGCGCTACCTGCACCCTGGATCCCAAATTGGAGGTATTACTGGAAGAAGCTTAATTAGATGTTTTACATACACATTTGTGTATGTAATTATAATCCATCTTGAAATGCAGAATCAAGCATTCTTAAGATAAGAAATGACAGAACTAGAGTTCTTTTAATGTTGCTTTTGATATTATTTCTTCAGCTGATTGGAAAAGGAAAACAACTAAATTCCATCCTATAGAACCAGACTGATGCCCAGCACCAACCCGACTAAAAGTAATGGGTGGCAGTAGTAGGTTGTTCTTCAGTGGGGACCAGCCACTATAGAGGGATGTTTCATTTTTCCAACATAATAATCAGCTTGACAGTAACAGAACATAAGGACCCTCATGAATGCTTAGTTCAATCTCACATTCTGGATGGAAGTATTCTAGCAGTTCTGACCTCTTCTATCATTATTACCCCAGCCCGTCCCATTCTCTGCTCTCTTCCCCCCCACAGTTCTGATCTCTGTTCCCTTTGGGCTACTACTGCTCCCAGCCCGTTGACTCTCCTGTTGCTTTCAATCCCCTGGCTTTTAAGTCCTTTGAATTCAAGTCAATTCGCTGCTGCTTCTGCCAGCAGAGGAGACTTAGAACAGAGACGTAAGCATTCCTGGTCTCACAGGCTGGTGCCACAATGGCCGCTTACAATTGGGAGGAGTAAATGGCCGCTGACAATTGGGAGGAGTAACTACCTATCTGCTAAGTTCCTGGAGTCTCTGAATGGAACACTCAGTTGCTCTGAGTAGGTATTACAGTGCAGTTGAGATAGGGGTTGTATGGGAGCACAGCATGCCCATGGCAGACAATCTGCTATCTTTGGAGGCATATACACTGGCCAAACATGGGTGGACTTTCTACATGGACGTTAAAAGTTATACAGCTAACACCAGGGAGATTCCATTGGCAAACTGTAAATTCCTCTTTCAAAGCCTGAATGCACTAGTTTGTCTCAAACTGACTGCAAGATACATTTTTAAATGTGGGCTGAACAATGCCTTTTCCTTTGTCTTTGTTATCTGAGATGGCAGAACCATTTCTGCTGAAACGGTCTGAAAAAAAATTCAGCATATGGCAGACATCTGGCAGAGAACATATCAATCCCAATGGCTGCAGTTTGGCAAATTTAAAAGCTACTGGAGCCCCAGTCTCCAGTCATAATGGAAAGTTCATGGTGACTTTAACTACAGGCACTGCTGTCAACACCACCTGTTATTATATATGAATATACGTTTGCATGCATTTTACAGACAGATATAGAACTTAAAGAGAGCAAAATGAAGTATTTGAAATAAAAGGTGTCAAACAAGGCTAAAACACCACCAGAATATTATTACATGAGCTCTGTTTATACTAGCACTGAAACAGCTATCTTCTGGGCAAGATATGACAGATAGGTAGCACAGCATCAGAATGTTTCACAACAGCATGAGGCATGAAGTGAAGAAGCTTACTGTGTGCGGTAGCAGTCGGAAGAATAATCACATTGTCATTTAACACCCCTAGCTCTTGTTAGAGTTGACAGGAGCCTGACGAAGGGTTTTTGAACCCGAAAGCTTGCTTAATAACTATTCTCCAACCATTTGGGTTGGTCTAATAAAAGATATCAAATTCACCCAAGGAACCTTGTCTGCCTATATCCTTAGACCAACACGGCTACAACCTAAACCCCAGGAGCACATCAGACATTTATTAATGAACTAAGTGGTATAGACCTCAATTTTTTAGCATCTTTCAGATGAGATATCTCCTAAGGCAGGGTGCTCAACCTCTGGCCCATGGGCCAACGGTGACCTGCAGAGTCTGGGAATCAGGCTTACAGGGCTCCCATGGGTTGGGAAATTTGGTGGTGGGGGAGCAGTGGCAGTACTATCACCACTCATTACTGCCAAAATTCTAAACCCCATGGGGTGGGTAGGAGTTGGGCCACGAACCTGCCCCACATCACCAGGTTGGAGTGGGCCATACCTCCTCTGCCACCAGGCAGCTGGGCCATTCCCCCTTCCCTCTGCACAGCCAGGCTGGGGTTGGGCCCTGCCCCCTTCCTCCTGCAGGACTAGGCATGCCCTGCTGCAGGGTTGGACTGTGGCCAGGTCAAACCCCTCACCCACATGGGGCCAGGCTGGGGCTGTCCCAAGCCTCCTTCTACTGTCTAGCTGGATTGGGGCTGGGCTGCCCTCCTCTCTCTTCTGTGTGGCCAGGTTTTACCACCATCCTCTAAAACTATACAGAAACATAGGTAATGACAAAGAAGGGAGAGTGCCACCTCTCATGCCAACATCACTGTCTGCAGGATTCAATCTTCCCTTGCATCCAAGTACAGATGTACCCATGCTTACATAGGTGACCTCAATGCAGATAAAGCTTTTATGCTGTTGAGGAATCATTTGCTGAAGAATCTTTCGTTGTGCCAGGTTATGTTTTAGAAAGATCTATGAAGTCCATAATACAAACATGCTTGTTAACTGCTGTACTCTTGAAGCTACAGCTGTGATAACAGTTTATGGGTCAATCTTGTGAGGCTCTCTACTCACCTTGATAATCTGTCCATATAGACCCTGGTATCTTTTGAGTACTCCACTAAGCCAGCTTCAGAATTGTAGGAAATGCTCTAATAATGGGAAAAACCCTAATAAGTGAATATCAGAAAACTAGAAAGGGAAAAAGGGGAACCACTTGTGGTCCATTTCTTCTGTCTGGCAGTCACAGATCAGCTTGGTTGATGGGACCCATTAATGCCATCCTGCATAATGATACTCCAACTCTACTCCACCCATTTTCCCAGTAAAATGTAAGATGTTGACAAGCCATATGATTTTTCTTTAAGATAAAAAGAAAGTAATGGTGAAGGAGGAGGTCTATGTGCATTTAGCCCAAGTCATAGTGGAAAAGGAGAGATGAAGGGAGACAGAGCCTCCAATAGTGAGGGGAAAAATGGAGACCAGTTTCATGGAGAGTGCACAGAAGTACGGGCATATGAATGAACTTGCACACTAGGGAAGGAGGGATATCATCAACCAAACTGGACATTTGAACAGAATGATGAGGAAAGAAGAGCAATACCAACTAGGCTGGATTTGAAAGACTGAGTAGCCGAACTGGGAGGAAAGACTTGATTATCAGATAGGAAAAAAAAACAGAATGAGAAAGAGCAGGAGAGGGTGAGGAAAGGGGTTGACAAATGAAGATATTACTGCTATTCTTCATGCAGGACATACTGCAAGTACAGCAGGTAATTTTTTTTGTTCGTTTAAATACAGTCTCTGTAAATGGGCCTAAAATTATATATGTTTCAACTTATTCTAACAAAGATGGCATAATGATCCTTGGGACCCTTTGGTAATTCAGTAACTGCTGAGAAGAAACAACATTTTCTTGTTACTATCATTTTTCATATTACAGTAAAACTAGTATAAACTATCACAATAAAGGATTTTGCAGTCCATATCATAATTTGAACTGCATACAAGTCTTCTCGCAAAACTGTAATTTTAATATATGCTACTATTTAAAACCAATTATCCTGTGAATACACTAACCATATGGATCATTTGTGAATACTTAATGTAATTCCCATTTTGCACCATAAATTTTAACTATTTTTATTGTCATTTTCATAATATTGCTTAAATGCTGATTTAGCCCTTAGTACTTATCCTTTCCATGTTTCATTCTCTCACAAGATCAGTGTAAAACTCCAATAAGGAGATCTTCATTAGTATCATATAATGACTCATCAAATGTGTGGTTCCTTGTCTATACTGGTTAGAAAAATAGGGTTAGTGCTTAGCAAAAGCCATGCTTCAACACAGTTCACTAGAGAGGCTTTAACAGGTTCTCTAGACCATGCAGACAAGGCCTTGGTGCAGGGGTATGTGACAATACTAAAGAGTCATGATGGATCTCCTGGAAGCCACTTTGTTCAACAAACAACAAAAGATTTGAGCAGCAAAACAGTGAGTCCTGTTAAATCCTGAGGGCTTACATCTGATCATAGCAGATCCCACCAATGGCATTCCACCACTGGAAAATACATTTGACACATGGTTCTCAAACTTTTATGGAGTGGATCAGTCATGCCTCAGACCTTTCTGTTAAGACAGTTTATTTGAAAAGGTGGTCCCTTTGCTTTCTTATCAACTGGATCTGGGGACCTGCTAAAATTTTCATTCCTGATACCTACCAATATGCTTTCAGGACCTAACCCTTCATCTCAGAAATGCAGGTAAAAATATATCTACTAAGATCAAAATCTGCCAAGTAAGAAAGCTTACACATGTAATTTCTTCTTCTTCTCTTTTTTTTTTTTTACATACATACAAATCAAAGGTGTATTAGAAAACATATTTACAGTTATAACAGTCTAACTTCCATGCCTTAAAGTGCAAATATTACTGTCTTGAGCAAGAGAGAATGGAAACTACTTTTTTCAACTGACCGTCCAAGCCTGCAATCGAATTTTGGCTCAGGAAAGTTTTCAAAGTTCCTGACCTATTTCAGAAATTCCATCAGCTGATTTTCACTATTCACAGTAGATCCATGAACCAGCAACCAAGTACAGGCACATCTTGTTACAGGCAAAGGACACCTTAACTTTGTAAGTGAACCTATTTTATTGAAATACCCAGCCAACATGCAAGTAAAAAAATTCTTTGCCTTCAGCCAAGAAAATGAAGTTAGCTGACAACCATAACTGAGAAAACACCAACAGCAGCTACTTTTGCTTTAATCTGCCATCAGCATGGATGGTCTTTTGTCACGTAATTTTTTGACAATAGAAATAGAAATGTTTCCATCACCTATCATCTCCTTATAGCAACATGTAGAATGAACCTGACATCAGTACTGGGATTAGTGTTAGGCCAGTACTGAATTAAACAAGTGCATACTCGCACTCAGTAACACCCATTACTCTCTAAAAGTTAGGAAAGGCTTAGAACTGACAAAAGATGTTTGCAGCAAAAGAATCTTATGAACAAAATCACTAAGATCAACTATGATGATAATAAAAATCAAATGTCAAAAAGGGTGAGGAACGTGATTCACTCTCTGACAAAGCAGAACTTTTCAATTTATTTTATTTTTATAGGGAGAATTCCATGCTAAGAGATTTGACAATTCAGACAGACACAGATTTAAATGTTTTTTCTACACACCTCAAGGAACCAGGCGGCTTGTGAATGCTGAGATGCTGGGGTGGATGGAGCGTCCCACAGAAGCGCAGGGGGGTCCCCAGCATGCTTGGCAGTGGACCCGGAAGTGGACCAGAAACATTTCTGGTCCACTTCTGGGTCTGCCAGGGACTGCACAGGGGACCCCCCCGATCAGTGACTGGTGGGTCTGGGGGGGGCACCCAGGGTCCCCCCAGAGCTGATTGCCAAGCTGGGAGGGCACAGGGGGAGTCTCCCAGGTGCTCCCTGGCAGACCCGGAAGTCGACTGGAAATACTTCCGGTCCACTGCCAAGCATGCAGGGGTCCCCCCCGTGCTCCCATGGGACGCTCCATCCACCCCACCATCACAGTGCTCATGTGCCGCGCTTGGTACCTCGAAGCATGTAGAAAAAACATTTAAAGCTGTGTCTATGGCCAAATCGCTGATTCTCCAAATCAGCATCAAATCTTCAGATTTGGCCAAATCAAATCGGGAAAGTGATCCAAATCAATAAATCGAATCACTATTCCTGATTCGGGCTGAATCCAAATTGAATATGGCCTGTTTCATACACCCCTGCTATATATCCACCTAGAGAGAGAGAGAGAGAGAGAGAGAGACACACACTAGGGGTGTGTGAAATGGGCTGTATTCGATTTGGATTCGGCCTGAATCGGGGACAGTGATTCGATTTGTTGACTCGGAACACTGTCCCAATTCGATTCAACTGAATCCGAATCTGAAGATTCAAAGCGGATTCGGAGAATCAATGATTTGGCCATAGACACAGCTTTAAATATTTTTTCTATGTACCTCGAGGTACCAGGCATGGCTCACGAACATTGCGACGGTGGGGCAGATGGAGCGTTCCACAGGAATGTGGGCCCCCACCCACGCTCAGCGGAGAACCTGGAAGTGGGCGGGAAGTACTTCTCGCCTACTTCTGGGTCTACCGCTGAGCACGCGGGGGGGACCCCCGCCGTGCCCCCCAGCTCGGTGACCAGCCGTGAGGGGACCCCAGGTATCCCCCCAGACCCAGGAGGCACCAGTCGCCAAAGGGCGCGGGGGGGGGGGGTGGGGGGGGGGGGGGGTTCCCTGTGCGCTCTCCAGTGGACCTGGAAGTGGACTGGAAGTTGCTTCTGGTCCACTTCCAGATCTGCTGCCGAGCACACTGGGGATCCCCCTGCGTTCCTGTGGGATGCTCTATCTGCTCCAGCATCTCAGTATTCATGAGCCGCCTGGTACCTTGAGGTATGTAGAAAAAACATTTAAAACTGTGTCTATGTCTGAATCGTTGAATTTTTCCAAACCTCTCCGAATCGATTTGGAGGGTTGTGATTCAATTCGGAGAGATTAAAGGGTCTCCTGATTTGATTTGGATTTGGAGATTCGTCCTCCCAATTGGGCCAAATCTCTGCTGAATCAAATCAGTGACTGAAGCTTCGCACAGCCCTAATATACATACATACACACACATATATAAATACATATAAGGTGGCAACCGTTGATCCTTCTGGATCATGGTGTATGCATGAGGGCCACCCAGACCTTTGATGCATATGACTGGGTAGGATTTTTTTTTTTTTTTTTTGGAGGAGTGGAGACCACCCCCCCCCACCAAATGTCCGCATACAATTTAGAACATTACTAAGTGGCTGTTAGGATCAGATTAGCAATAGATTACCATCACCTTGATTTAGCAAAGTACCATAGACATAGACTTTCATAGATTTCATAGACATCAGGGCTGGAAGGGACCTCGGAAGATCATCGAGTCCAGCCCCCCGCCCAAAGGGCAGGAAGTCAGCTGGGGTCATAGGACCATATTTACTTGAGTCAAAGATTTTTCTGAATTTAAAACGATCCCCCAATAATTAGATTCTATACATGGACAATTTTATAAATGCTATAATTTTCCATGTACAGAATCTAATTATTGAAGACCATCTTTAATCCATACCTTCCGCTGTTGCTGTGGGACAGGCAGTGTGGATGCAGGTGGTGTGGGGAGATCCAGCAGTTTGCCCCTTGGTTGTGCCTGCCTCCCTGCCACCTCTGTCCCCTCCTCTCAGCCTCTGCTCCCCGATTTTCCTCCCTTCCTTACCCTTGCTCTGCGTCAGCAGGCTTTGTCCCCATCCTAGCCTGGGGCACAGAGCACAGTCCCAGTCCCAGCCCAGTTCCCATGGCTAGGGACAGACACTCAAAAAGCCTGAGCCTGAATTGAATTGAGGTCCCCCTTCACTGGTCAGTGAGGGAGCCAGCAGGGAGTCACATAACGTTTAGTTACACAGCAGGGAGTTACACAGGGAACATTTATCAGTCCATCAGCAAAACAAAATAATCTCTCGTTAGTTCAGGCTCTTCTTAAACAACTTTTTCCAAGGAATGAACAGAGGGACTTTACCAGCTACCTGTTGATTAGCTCCAAAACCCCTTAAGTGGACACTGTCATAGTTTCACAGTAGCTAGGGTCAGGAGGGACCTGAACAGATCATCTGGCCTGACCCCCTGCCACAGGCAGGAATTAATGCTGGGTTCACAAGACCCCAGACAGGTGATCATCCAACCTCCTCTTCAATTTGGCCAAGGTAGGGGCGAGGACCACTTCCCTGGGAAGTTGGTTCCAGATTTTGGCCACCCTAACTGCAAAATCTTGCCTTCTGATCTCTAACCTAAACCTATTCTCCATCAGCTTCTTTACTGACCCCCTGCCACAGGCAGGAATTAATGCTGGGTTCACAAGACCCCAGACAGGTGATCATCCAACCTCCTCTTCAATTTGGCCAAGGTAGGGGCGAGGACCACTTCCCTGGGAAGTTGGTTCCAGATTTTGGCCACCCTAACTGCAAAATCTTGCCTTCTGATCTCTAACCTAAACCTATTCTCCATCAGCTTCTTTAACCATTGCTCCTTGTTACCCCAGGTGGTGCTGGGGAGAAAAGGGCTCTACCGATTTGCTGTTGATCTCCCCTGATGAGCTTGTAGGCAGCCACCAGGTCCCCCCCTCAGCCTCCTCTTCCTGAGGCTGAACAGGTTCAGGTCCCTCAGTCTCTCCTCGTAGGGCCTGTCCTGCTGCCCTCTCACAAAGTGGGTGCCCTCCTCTGAACCCTCTCCAGGCTGGCCACATCCCTTTTGAAGTGCGGTGCCCAGAACTGGACGCAATACTCCAACTGCGGCCTGACCAAAGTCGCATAGAGGGGGAGTATCACCTCTCTGGACTGCCTTGAGATGCACCTTTGGATGCATGACAAGGTATGGCTGGCCTTGTTGGATGCGGTCTGGCATTGGCGGCTCATGTTCACCTTGGAGTTAATAATGACTCCAAGATCCCTTTCCGCCTCTGTGCTTTCAAGAAGGGAACTCCCCAGCCTGTATGTATGCTGTGGATTCCTTCTCCCAAGGTGCAGCACCCTGCATTTGTCTACATTGAACCCCATCCTATTCTCGTCTGCCCATTTTTGTAGTCTGTCTAAATCTAGTTGCAGCTTCTCTCTCCCTTCAAGTGTGTCCACCTCGCGCCACATCTTAGTGTCAGCAGCAAACTTGGACAGAGTGCTTTCCACCCCCTCATCCAAGTCGCTGATGAAGACGTTAAACAGTGGGGGCCCAAGGACCGAGCCCTAGAGTACCCCACTGCTCACATCTCGCCAGGTTGAGTACAACCCATCCACCACTAGTCTCTGGGTGCGCCGCATCAACCAATTTTTTACCCATCCAACTGTGTAGGCATCAATGTCACAGTCGCTTAATTTATTGATGAGGATGGGGTGAAAGACAGTGTCAAAGGCCTTCTTAAGGTCTAGAAAGACTATGTCTACGGCAATACCATCATCCAAGGATTTAGTTACTTGGTCATAAAAGGCAATCAGGTTGGTCAGGCAGGACCTGCCTTTGATGAATCCATGCCGATTGCCCCTGAGCATGATCTCCCCTGCAGGTCCCCCCACAGATGTGCTCCTTGATGATTCTCTCCAAGATCTTCCCAAGCACTGAGGTGAGGCTTACAGGTCTATAGTTACTTGGGTCATCCTTCCTCCTGTCCTGTCTGCCGCTCCCACAGTATGGACACAGCCAGCATGCGGTATGCTAGCTAATGCTTAGAGGTGCCTGTGTAATGCAGAGGGGAGGGGGGGGAATACCTGTTTGAGCAGGGAGTGGTGAGGAGGAGGAGGGGAGCAGGAGGAAGCCAGGCAAATGCCCTGTACCTGAAGTCTCTGCAGGAGCTGCAGCCAGGGAGCAGAGGGGTGAGTCCTACTCAGCTGGAGCAGAGAGCAGAGCCCCGCTCAGCACTGCAAAGCATCTGGGATGCTGGGGGACTCTGATTTAACTTAAACCAGGGAGGGCTCTGGGACAGACATTGCATAACCTGGTTTGACCTAAATAAGTTAAGTCTGATACTACATTCAACCAGGTTTATCTCAAACTGGTTTTAGCCATTTTCAAACCGGTTTATGTGCACTGAGCGTCTGCTCTGTTACAGGTTTAAACCAGTTTCTGATCACTTAAACTGGTTACATGTAATGTCTGTCCCTAGCCCATAGGAGCTGTGTGGCCTGCATGCTGCTGTTTTGCGGTTAGGCTGGGACTATGCTCAGTGCCCCAGGCTACCTCATGCATAGATGCATGTCGGGGTGTGGGGGGGAGAAGATGGTGGGATGCAGACATGAAGGGGAGGGCAAAGGGTATATGGCGGGGGGGCGGGGGGCAGCAGCTGCACCTGTGACTATGCCCTCAACCCTGGGTAGGGGCTGGAGCCCAAGCCACATACTTGATTCCAAGACAAACTCTCCAGTGTTAAATGAGAGGGGGAAAAACCTCACTTTAGAACCAAGTAAATATAGTAACTTATGGAAGTTTTCTTAGGATGCCATCTCTGGCAATATTTCCAATACAGACATGGTAGTGCCTAGAGAATAAAGCAGTCTTGTTATTTTTGCTCAATATCTACTTTTTAGTTGTTGCCATCTACTGCTATTTTGCTGAAGTCTGGTAAATTCAAATCACATCAGCAGTAATCCGATGTTGTTTTAGTTTTTATTTATTTTTTAAATGAGAGATTAGAATTAATTAAAGTGACAATTCAATTAACAAAGACTGATTCTGCAAAATAAGCCTTGCAGTTGGATCCTTATGTGAGAAGAATACCACTGAAGCAGGGTCTTGCAGAGGCACGAAGACCTAGCTGAAGTTTAAGTTTGGTTAAACTAAGGGTGAATCTTGTGGGGAAGTTCTCGGGAGGTATGATGGAGCAACTGAGGTGTTTGAGGTGTTTGTTCAAGAGATTCATAGTTTGGGGGTTGACTGTGGACACCCCCACCACAAACTGCTCCTACCTATCCAAACAACAACACTAAGTCAACTGTTTGCTCGTATTTCTCATAAGGAGCTTGAAACTATTCACCTCGGACTTGGATAACATTGCTTTTTATTAACATTTGTTCTATACCTAGATTCATTCTGCCAGCTGAGTTCTATCTTGGCCACTGAATATACACATGGACCTATACTTACAGAAGTAGCTAGAACCACAGATTCCTAAATTTCTGAGTGCACAACTTGAGACACTTTGAAGGGCACTGATTTTCACAAACAGGGCTCTTAACATAGACTTTTTTTTTCACCACAAACTATTTTGAGGAATCACTAATCTCTTAGAAGATGTTTTTGGGAAACTTTGCCAGAGAGGCAGGTAAGGATTGGGCCCCTCACCCTGGTGTACACGCCATGGGGGTTTAGTTCAATTTACTTCTCCTTAAATTGAAGTGGTGTTTTTAAAAACCCACCATTTCATTTTCGGGAGAACTAAACTGAATTAAACCCCCGTGGTGTGTACAAGCAGCCAAAGGCACAAATTAAAGGTCAGGAGGCTTGGGTTCAATTACCAGGAAACCTACACATTTCTTAACAGATCACTTAATGTCTCTGCCTCTGTTTTTCTTATTTTCTTTGTTTAAATTCTTTGGGGCAAGCACTTTCTCTTACTGTTTGTACTGTTCTGGCATAACAGAGACCAAGTCATTAATTGTGACTTAAGGCTCATTAATAATAATTAAAAAATAATTTAAAGACAACTCAGATCAGCTACTGTTATGTTCTCCTTATGAAACACTATTCTGGTAACAGTGGCAGGCTAAAAACATTTCAAAACAATCTTTGTTTTCAAAGACTCTAAGCAACAGATAAGATTTCTGTGAAAAATCCTCAAAAGCTGATATTTGATCAATAAATGAGAGCACTGTTAAACAATCTGGTAAGAACCAACTTAATTTAGAAATAACTTACTGACCCTACAAACTGCTAAATATAAAAGTAATTGATAAAAACCATCCTAATCACTTGAATTAGCAGCTCTAAATTAAAAACAAGTATGGAATGTCCTATTCCATAGGACAGAATTTCAGAAATTTCTGATGTGATGATTTATAGAAAAAACGTTTGCAACCTTCAGAGATGTACATGAATGCCATTCTTTGTTCAGAGCAATCGTTCCTCTGAGGAAGTGACTAGAGCTTATACAGACTCCTGGGCTGAGGCCAAAGTTGGCAATTCTCTACTTCAGAAGACTGTGTTGCATCACATCTCAGCAATGCAAGAAGATTTCCTTGTGAGTGAGGCAGCCTGGGGTAGACAGGGCAGGAAGCTGAAGGAGAGAGATAACATCAAAGGATGATTCTACCTGACTGAATTTTCAGGGCAAGGCAATTTTCTTCAGTTTTTAAAGAGATGGTGATATGAACCATCCTTTAAATGAGTATTTCAGAAATGTTCACTGAATGTAACTAATTAGACTACCTAGGTATTTTCAGTGGTCTCTTCATAGTAATGCCTAAGCCAGGGGGTCAGCAACCTTTTAGGAGCAACAGGCCAAATTAACGGAGCTTGAACAGAAGCTAGACTGCTGCTTCCAACCTGATTGCTGCTGTTGCTGCTTTCCCCATTGCCAGTTTTCCTGACACCAAATTCCTGCTGATTTCCTTGTTTTGTGGGCTGGAAAAGGTCACTTGGTGGGCTGGGTCAGGTCTGTCAGCCGTAGGTTGCCAACCAATCGGCCTGAGAACATCTTCAACATAAACATTACCAAGAAACTTGCTATACTTTTCTGCCTGCAAAGATACATTTGATTATAATTGTGTGGAAAAACTAAATTCAAGATATGGACTTTGCATTTAAATCCAAAGGGTGGCAAGTTAGTAGCACAATTCTTCTCTTTTCATTCTTACTCCAGCTCCCCTGAAGCTCCTGCACTCAAGATCTTTGATTCTGCTCCATAGCTGCTTAATGGAGTTGCACGGAGTTGCCAGACCGCATGGATGTACACAGGCATGGGAGGATAGACAAAGCCAAAGAAAGCATGCAACAGAAATAGGAGAAAATGTAAAGGATAGTGTAGCCGGGGTGTACACAGGTTTGTACTCTCCTCTCCAACTGAGAGAATTATTGGCAGGGTAGTGTGCTGTGGAGGGACACAGCAGCTCAGAGGCTGCCTCCATCCCCTATAGGGTCAGGCCCAGTCAATCAATTACTTAACTATATACACATTTATTAGTACAACAAAACCATTAAAGGGTAAGGACATAGATTATATATACATACAAATTTCCAAAACAATAAACCCTATACTCTCTTTCTATATATACACACATACATATATATGCGTGCACACACAATTATTATTAAAAAATACAAGTAAACCATAGAACAACCCAGAACAAAGGAGACCGATCGGACAAGATTATAACTGTATAACTATACAAACTATTACTTCAACTTATTCATATAAACTATGAGGCACAGCCTACCAATATAACAAGAAATCCTTAGATTGCCTGGGTGCCCTCCAGGGTAGGGGCCCCACTCCCAAGGTACTACTACAGGAAAGGAGATTGGGGGGAGAGAGAGGAGTGGGGGGGGGGGGGGGGGAAAGAAAAGAAGAGGGAGACTCCAAAGGCTCCTAAGCCCCTCCTATCACCCAAGAGCAGCCCACGTGGTGCCCCTTCACAACTCTGGGGGTCCCTCCCCTGTGGGGACCCTCTTTCCACATACTACTCCACAATCCCGGAGGGTTGCCTCCCATTCTCCAGGTCGAGCTCTGTTCCTGCCAGGTTTACCTGCTGCTCGACTCTGCTGCCACTGGCCCATCTTAAGGCCACATGCACCACTGTGTGTAGCAGGCATTTTGCCTTGTGCTAGGGGTTGGAGGCCCGGGCAGCCTTGTGCAGCATCAGGGCTCGGTTTGCTCCAGGACCCTCTGTGTGATGTCGTCTGCAATGAACTGCTGCCCCGTGCTAGCAGCTGTAGACCCAAGCCACCTCAAGCAACCCTCAGGCTCTCTCACCCTCCATGCAGCGCCTCCTGCACCGAGCTCCCGGGCTCGTGCAGAAGTTGGGGACCTGTGCCACCCAAGCGGCACCAAAGATCCTGCTCAATGCACCAGGCTGTGCACCTTGTCTCTGGCCACATGCCAAAGGCTGCAGACCCAAGCCACCTCACGCAGCTCCCAGTGTCCAGACTCCATGAATTGTGCTGTGCACCAAGAGCCTAACCACAGGAGCCATCTGCAGCTCCCTGACGATGGAAGTCTTCAGGAGTCTTCTGGGCTACTGCTCTGCCCTGCTGAGCAGCTCTCCTCAGCTCTTCTAAGCCCCACTCTTCTCCATCCCTGACATCTCCCTTGTGCTGGGCACGCAGTTCCTTTTCTACTCTCCAGGGCTCTGCCTCTGCCCCTGAAGTCTTCCATACCTCACAGTGTTGCAGTCTACAATCAGGTCTGGGGGAGCTCCTCTCCCTCCCCCGGAAAGAGGCATGACTTCAATTCTCTTGCTGCCTCCTCATTGGTGGATGGGCTCCACCAATTAAAGCAGCAGAATCTCAAGCCTGGGACTCAACCCAAGCTCTGGAAGGTAGGCCTGCTACAATAGTACAAAAGTAACGATAATGATTATGTGATTAAAGCAGTGCGGTTAGCAGCCTTTTGCTATGGAGCACCAAGTTGCAGGTTCCTAACCCCTCTGCAGTGAAGGAAACGTAGAAATGGTGCAGCCATAAGTCTTCCAAGGGAGGGGAATGCTGTGGACCAGATGGGCAGCATGGTAGAGCTCCATGCCACCAATCCCTCGTACCAGATTGGACCTTTGCAGGCCACGATCCCTACATTGAAGAGTTTAACTGTATGTAGCTTGTGCACAGCATCTATTACTGCCCCATACTAGCAAACACAGAAAATGATATCAAGCTTTAATGAAACAAAAACATTAGGGACTCTAATGCTCTTAGTGGGTGCATAAGATGTGGCAAGGTTAGATCAAGTTTTGAAAGGGGAAAACCCAGCAATGGATATGAAAGATACCCAGATAGAATGAAAAAGTATGCAGAAAAGCACATTGATATTAGTGACACTCTGGTTGTTCTTTCAAAAAAAAGTGTGAAAAAAGCAAGAGTCTTGAGGGCATTGCAATTCTTCTTATTGCATTGTAGAGAAGACAGGGACTTGTTTGAAAGCTTGAAACTTAGTCTACAAACCACATCACTATCTCAGAAATTGCTTTGGCTCAGAAAGCTGACCAGATAGTAAAAGATGTTCACAATTATCCTTACCCAAATTGAAACTTGTTATATAGATGTTTGAAACTGTAAGTCTTATTCATATGACACATCACTGCTATTTTATGTTTGCAACTAACAAAATGTTAAAAATGCCTGTACAGTTTAAGAGACTTCTAATTATTATGAGATGGATTCTCTGGCTGGCTAATGGCACTTCTGTACTCGTGAAGATGAGTGGCAGTTAATTTGTCCCTTTTCATGTGAACTTAGCACTGATATAAAGCTACTCAGATACCCCTGGAGTATGAAGATGAAAAGATGTGTATCAGAGTAGAGTGCAGGAGGGAATCAAGACCTAAATCTGTTGTGGGCAACAGAAAACAATGGGCACATCTACACATTCATTAATATGTCTTACGTACTGCACATTTAGGGCTCCTATAGACATGCGTGGAGCCTGCTCTGACATGCTGGATATCCAGTGTGCTGGAGAGGACTTGATTAATTGAGTCTGCTGCCGCATGGAAATTGATGTGTTGTGGGAGCCTTCCACGTCATGTATCAGCATCTGCGTGCTGAAAAAATAGCGGCAGGGCACTTTGAAATAAAATACGTTTGATGAGATTTAGTTCAAAACGTCCTGCTGCCATTTTTTTAGCATGGGGATGTGCAAGGATGCTGATACACATGACGTGCAGGCACTTTTAATTAGCTTGGCTCACTAATTAAAGTGACTGGTGCTGCGTCCTGAACTGCATGTAAAAATGCCCTTAGTGTAGTACTTCCTTTATAAAATATTAAATAAATGCACAGTACCTAGAATTACTGTGCAGTAGCACCAGCACATGGTTATTTAGTGATGCTTACTGCACATCAGCCTCATAACACTGCACAGTAGGCTATTAGCACGGTTTGTGCTGTGATGCATTACTGAGCAGTGTTATTAGGCTAATGCGCAGTAGGCATCTCATGTAGATGCACCCAATGTTTCCTAAAGGGGCTTTTATCTTCTTTCTTGTTTGCTCTGATCTTATTTATCCTCTAAATAGAAACTACAAATCATATCAAACTGAAATTGGCTCTGAGGTCAGACCCAAAGAGTAGTGGTTGATGGCAACGAGTCATTACGGCGCTCTGTAACCAGTGGCGTCCCCCAAGGCTCTGTCCTTGGACCGGCTCTCTTCAACATCATTGATAAAGATGTGGACATTGATGTCAGAAGTGCACTGGCTAAGTTCACCGATGACACTAAACTTTGGGGCACAGAATCCGCAACTGAGGACAGGCTAGTGATCCAGGCTGACTTGGATAAACTTAGTAAGTGGGAGGACACAAATCTGATGATGTTCAATACTGATAAATGCAAGGTACTCCACCTTGGGGAAAAAACCCCCGTGGTATACTTATAGGCTCTGCAGCGCTATGCTTGCTAGCACCACAGCTGAAAGAGACTTGGGGGTCATGACTGACCACAAGATGAACATGAGCCACCAATGCGATGTCGCAGCTGGTAAAGCAAACAAAACTCTGGCTTGCATCTATAGATGCTTCTCAAGTAAATCTCAGGATGTCATCCTCCCACTGTACTCGGCCCTGGTGAAGCTGCAGCTGGAGTACTGCGTCCAGTTTTGGGCCCCACAATTCAAGAAGGATGTCGAGAAGCTTGAGAGAGTTCAGAGGAGAGCCACGCGCATGATCAGAGGGCAAGAGAATAGGCCCTATGAAGAGAGGCTCTTCAGCCTGGAAACGCGCAGGCTCAGGGAGGACCTGGTGGCTACCTATAAGTGCACAAAGGGTGTTCACCAGGATCTGGGAGAATGTCTGTTCACCAGAGCGCCCCAAGGAAAAACAAGGACAAACGGTCATGAACTCCTCCAATACCGTTTGAGGCTGGACATAAGAAAAAATTTCTTTAGTGTCTGAGCCCCCAAGACCTGGAATAGACTCCCTCCAGAGGTTGTGCAGGCACTTACTCTGGATTTATTCAAGAAACGCTTGGATGCTTATCTTGCTGGGGTCCTTTGACCCTAGCTGACTTCCTGCCCCTGGGGCAGGGAGCTGGACTTGATGATATTTGAGGTCCCTTCCAGCCCTAACGTCTATGAATCTATGAGCCAAATTATGTGAAGCAAGTATATGCTTTAATTGTTGCTCTGTTATGTAAAGAGTATTTTGGCATAGAAGAACTCCAGGCTAGAAAATGCCACCATTCAACATGACCATCTGTTTTCAAAAGAATTATGCATTCGCTCTTCTATGTATATGCATATTTATTATACACTTAATAAAAACAGTTTTGGGTATTAATTATTACCTTAAGATAATCAAGTTGTAATGATTTTTAATATTAAACTGTGTGCAACTATCAGGATAATGTTGATGTTGCTCATTACTAACTGAAAACATTTCAGCTGAGAACTTTAATGACCTAATGTAATTTTGACATGAAAATATGAGACAAACATCTCATGAAAAATTTCAAGTTATTCATGGGATCAGTATGAAAAATGTAGTGCTTTTCCCATAATACTATTCAGATGTAGATCATATATTGTGCTTCTGTCCAAGCAGTAAATAGCAGATGTATTAGTCCATCAAGCCAAATGAAATTACTTCAGAGGATAAGGAACCAGGAGCACTGACATTTCACATAAATTGAGTGGAGTCTCAGGAGTCCTGTAAACATAAAAGCTATTTGGATTCTGTTCACCTAGTAGTCTATGCATTATTTTTCCTTTCACTCTACTGCATATCAAAATTATCTACAGCTTCTTTAAAAAATATTATTTTAACAAAAAAGAAAACATTAAAGTTTAATTTATTTTATTACAGCAGCATGAAGTGAAACTTTTTACAAATATCAGAGAATAATATACATTCTAGAGGTAAAAATTTGTTGGAAAGTACAGGGGAATTCTGCTGGAATAATCAATTTGAGAATCTCCCACCCCAGTCTTTAGATTATGCATCTCAGTAATCCACAGTTAGACCTTTGGAACAGATGGCTTTGGGTTCAGCTTCATGTTTATTAAGAGATCTGGAAATCTCATAAGCAAGATGACTGATTTCTGTCCTTAATTTCTAAAAGGTCATGGAAAACTTTGCTCCCCCTTTCATGCTGTTCATTTTTTCTCTGCCCATCAAGTGCAAGCAATTTACTTTCTTATTTATAACGCTGCCTTAAATCCTTCCCTGCCAAAACATCACCCACCACTACCCCGCTCTATTGTTACCATCTTCTTCCACTGATAACGACTCTAGCAACAAAAGTAAGTAATAAAAAGAAATAAATATGTTTATTTAGGGAGAAAATTGTTCCTTGTCTACACCACTGAAATATTATCAGAATGAGCAACAGCATAAATGAAGTTTTCTACAGAGCTGAATTTGAACCTTGGCTGCTGACAAATATTCAGTTCAGGTGTGATGGGATCAGATTCACAATCCCAACATTCGCACCTCCTGCTATGCTAAACAGCCTCATAAATTCCTTAAGAGATCTCTAGTACCTTTTCCTCCTTCAGAATCCTCATTATGCTTTATTGGAGATTCCCTTCAGCAGTTGATTTGCAGCACTTAAAATGGTGGTCCAGATCAGTGGTTCTCAACCTTTGGTACTTTACGTGGTCCCTGGAGATCGATGCGGCAAAAGCGAAACTGGAAGTCCCACCATGGCACTTCTGGTTTTGCCGATGTGAGCCGAGTCCCACTTTTTCTACCATGGCCTGGGGCAACACAGCCTGCATGGGGCCTCCCTCCCTATCCCCTGGTACACTGATGCTGGGGTGTGAAAGCCCTGGGTCACTGGACACAGCAGGAGGGGCGGTAGCTGGAACTTCCATCCCGAGCAGGCAAAAACCAAAACGCAGCACCTGCATACCCCCTGCCAGTGTCTTGCATACCCCCAGGGGTACGCATACCACGGGTTGAGAAACACTAATCCAGAACATCAAGGCCTGAATTTCATTTTTTAGTTTTCTAATTAGATGTGACAACTGCAAGAGTTTCTAAGTTTAAGACAACTCAGACTGTTTCCCAATATGGAGGATGAACGTCTCTTGAGATTACAGCAAAAAAAAAAAAAAGAGAAATTTAAAGCAGCACAGAACTTCCACTATCTCCTCAGCTCCAAAATCTTTTTTTAGCATATACCTTGGCAAAAGCAAAGCATAGAGGCCAACTTAAAAAGTACAAAAAGAACTAAAAAATGTAAGTTCTCCTTTCTTTAGAGAGGGCCATTCCTACCCAGTGAAAGGAATACTATATTTTTTCCGTGAATTTTTAGCCTCTGATAAGGAATTCCTAAACAGGCATTTCTGAGCTTGACTTTGATTTTATGATTTAAAAAAAAGTGATTAATACTCTACAATTGGGAGCCTGCTAAGTCCCAGAGAAAATATTTTATTATGCGAGCCAAAAAAGGAGGAAGCTATTTCAGTAGTTGAGACAGTGGAAGAAACAATTTGATAATGAAAGAGCCCTTTCATAAATGAACAGGTAGGTCCTGTCATGAAAGTAGCACCCTCAAAGCACAAGCATGCTTTAGATCCCAGTTCCCAATAATGATTCCTCTTATTTAACCATGAGCAGCCTCTGATATTTGGATCCATTTTCTAGGACTGCCTTAGCACTGATTCCCATATTTTTATTTTTCCTCCTACCGTAATAACCTCCTGCAGCAAATGCAACTTTTCTTTCTTCAGAACAACTTTTACTCTGTATATGAAAATGTTATCTGTGGAGCACCAGCAAAGGTACTGGCTCTCATTGCCAGCTTCCCCCTTATATGTAAAGATCAATACAAGATGCTTGCGAACTTGAAACACTCAGTCTTATGTCTTTCAAACATCTTAAAGACTACAAAGAAAGGAACGGTACATAGACCAGGAACCCAGGGGCTAACTCTTTAGGGGCTGTATGCAGCCCATGGGCTGCCAGTTGGACAGCTCTGTTTTAAGTTACTGCACAAAGTCAGCAAACAAGTAAAAATTGATATAAATACCAATAATAATAGATTAACTCGTTATATGAGACAACCTGAATTAGTATAGAAGTTACATGTCACATTTGCCTATTAGTGATAACTTGGTATAAATCCTTGGCTTTCAACTCTCAAGTTCTAACATTTCCCCATTTCTGTAAACATACTTACTAGCTTTGCCATATTTCTTTTATTTACCACCAAATCAACTTTTCTAAGTAGCAGCAGAAAATAATTTATACAATTCTTTCAAGTGTCATTGTTGCTTAAAATTTTCTGAATGTCAGTCAAGCCAACTAGTCTTGTTAAATTTTACTCTGCTGTATTATGATAATGAATAAGAAACAACAGAGTTAACATCAAGTCCTTCTAGACTCTGGGAGAGACCACTGAGCTGGTCATTTACAAAGTTATCTTGGCAAAAATAAGTGAAATATTAAATTCATATTAATATTTTAAAAAGAAACATTGGATACTGTAGAAACTGTTTGTCTTACATTTGCCTATCCTCACAGCCCAGGCAAATACAGCCCTTTCATGCTTTCATTCTGTATCACTTATTTTAACTTTAGCCATATGAACTAACTCAAAGCATTTCATAATATAGCTTCTGTAAATAAAATGTTAATGTGCAGTATAAAATTAATCTGTACAGTTGAAACAATGAGCTTCTCAAAACCAATCAATTCAGAAATAACATCTCTTTTCTGAAAGGTCAAAGAGTTGTACCAAGCCCCCTCAACACATTACACTTAAGGTGCGATTAACTTGTTAATCATGCTTTAAGTTGTGACCCAGCTACAAGTTCAACCAATTAATGCCTTGATAAAAAAGCAACACACTACACAGTTATTCCACAAAAAATGTGTAATAACTTTGTAGCTTGTTCTAATCAAGCTATTAGTTGAACGTGTGGCCAAGTGCTCCCTTGTGGCTGGTGTTTCATGTGACCCTGTGTGGGTAATCAAGGAACAGCTCCCTACTTAATATAAACAGTGTCTTTATTATAGCAGTTTCTTATAGAACTGTTACAGGGCCTGCTGTTTTCCTGCAGTCTCTCTAACACTCTTCCTCTTCCTGTCTCCTGTCCCGGACTTCTCCTTTCTGCTGCTGCTCATTTTGCCTCTGAGATCCATACATATTGTTGTATCTTTCATTTCAACAGTTCAAAACAGATGATTAACTTATTCCCCTGGTTGGGCCAGAGGTTGCTAGCACATAGCCCACCATAGAGACCGAGCCTTTACTGCTGGTCTGTTGTGTTCTTTAGGGCTCATGGTCATCCCAGTGTTCTGGTCATTGTACCAGCCTCCCACTTCTTGTTTGGTTGATTTTCCTGGGTGCTACGCTTGCTTCTGTTCTGTCCATATTGTTGTTTTGTGGGCTGGACTCTGCTTGTGTATCTCTTTCCTTTCTGGAGTCCATGGCGTCTTTCTCCCCTATCTGGGGCTCACTGATAACTGACCAGTTGTCAAAGTTGTCTTGGTCCTGATCCTGGAATCTTTTCCTCACTTGTATTTCCGCTCTGCCAGCTCTCCACAGCTGCTTCTGGTTATGTCTCAGTCACTGTCCACTATCTGTGAAAACTTTGTAGGAACTATGTCCAACTGCACTCTCAACAGTGGCCTTTTGCCATTCTTTTGCATGTGGACTTACTGGTTGTACCCAGACCTTTCCCCTCTGCACAGTGGTCTCAGATCCCTGGCTCCTTTGTTATACTGTGATACTTGCTGAGACTGTTACTTTTTTCATGTACTGTCGCCCCTTTCCCCCTGGGGTTATAGCAAACGGTCTTTCATGGGGAGTAATGTCTTAGTCCAACCCATTAATCTTTGGGCTGGGTTACTGTCCATTCCTTGGGAGGGTGCGTTGCAATGGTCCAATAGAGCCAGGTAGGGATCCCATGCAGTCTTATTTGCCTTCAACAAGAGTCTCTTGGCTGTCTTTACCGCTGATTCAGCCTTCCCATTGCTTTGTGGGTTCCCAGGGGATGATGTCTTGTGCTGGAATTCTCATCTAGTGCAGAATTGTTTGAATTCTCTTGTGGTGTATTGTGGGCCATTGTCTGATAACAGTGTCAGGTATCCCATGCTGCGCAAAATGAACCTTCAGCTTGGTAAGGTTATCCACCTCCCAAAAACTGGAATAGTAGTCTACGGTGACCATATAGTTTCTGTCACTGCCATCGAACAAGTCAGTCCCTACCTTCTTCCAGGGTCGAGAGGAGATGTCATGAGGGTTCAATGTCTCTTTTTGCTGTTTGTCACTGTATTCCTTGCACACCTCACACTGTTCTATGTATGTTCTCAAATGGGCATTCATGCCTGGCCAGTAGATGGACTCCCATGCTCCCCTCAGGCATGACTCTATTCCCATGTCTCCCTTGAACAGAATTCCATCCTGTGTACATAGTTCATCCCTCCATTGGTAATATGCAGCAACTTCTGGTGGTACTTGTGCCTTGTGCTGTGGCCAACCCCCTAGGACGGTTTGTTTAACTGCTTGTACACACTATCCTGTTCTGTACTCTGTTGTATTGCTTTGAGACTGCTTTTGGAGATGGGTAAGTCTTGTACCATATTAATGAACTATCTCCTGTTCTACAGGTCCATCTGTGCTGCACTATGCTCTACTTAGTGTCTGCCACTTGCAGGGACTTCCCTGGGTAGTACTTTATATTTGCATCATCAGCCTGGAGTCTCAGCAGCATTAGTTGAAATCTCTTAGGAGCACTCACCAAGGGTTTTTTCATTATGATCTCTAACGGTTTGTGATCTGATTGCACATCTTCTCTCTGTCAAAAGGTGAACTGATGGAACCATTCCAGTCCAAACAATACCACTAGTAACTCCTTTTCTATTTGTGCATATCTCTTTTCAGTTTCAGTCATTGCTCTACTAGCAAAAGCTACAGGCTGCTGGTTCTGCATCAGGGCTGCTCCCAGATCTCCTGATGCATCACACTGTAGTACTAGTTGCTCAGCTGTGTTGTAGTACTTCAGTGTTGGGGCCTTGCTGATGTGTTTTTTAATTTTTTCGAATGCCTCCTCTTGGGTCTGTGCCCATTCCCAGGCTGCATCATTGTGTGTTAGCAACCTGAGTGGCTCACAAGCATTAGACAAGTGTGCACAAAATTTGGACAGATAGTTAACCATCCCAATAAGGTGCTGGACGCCTTTGACATCCTGTGGCCTGGGCATCTCCATAATGGCTCTCACCTTCTCTGAGTCTGACCATAGTCCTTCCAAAGTCAGCAGATGTCCAATGTAGGGTAGTTCCGTTCTTCTCAGCTGTATTTTGTCAGCATTGTTTGATGTTCCTCTCCTGGCATCTGTTAAGGAGTTGCTGCAGTTTGGTGTCACGGATCACCTCTTCCTTATCATCCCCTTCTCCTATGATAAGAATATCAGCCGCAATCTTGATACCTGGAAGTCCTTCCAGCTCCTGGTTCAGCTTCTGCTGAAAAACTTCCGGAGCTGGACTGATCCCCATGGGCATCCTTAACCAGCGATATCTGCCAAAGGGTGTACTAAAGGTTATCACCTGGCTGGAAGATTAGTCTAGCTCCACATGCCAAAATCCATTCTTGACATTGCAAACTGTGAACACTTTTGCCCTAGACAGGTCAGGTAGTAAGTACATCTTCAATCGTTGGCAGTGGATAGTGGCTTCTTTTGAGTGCTCTGTTAAGTGCTTTTGGATCAATGCAGATTCTCAGTTTGCTTGATGGCTTCCTTACTACTACTAGGCTGCTGATTCAGTCAGTGCTTTTTTCAACTGGTGTGATGATGCCTTTTTTCTGCAGGTTTGTTAATTCTTTCCTCAGTGGCTCCAGCAGGGCTAGCAGAACTCTGCGTTTTGGTAGTCATACTGGTTTCACCTGTGGATCTATTTCTAACTTCAGTTTGCCTTCAAAGAGTCCAGTGCCCTGGAATATGTCTCCATATCTTAACAGAATGTTAGGTAGTGAACCTAATGACTATTCTTGCTCCTCTGTGACCTGGAGGATGTTGTGGTGTTGCACTGTAATTAAATCCATGGCCTGTGCTGCCTGGCTGCCCAGCTGTCAATCACTATAAATTCCAGGCAGTACTGTTTCTCGTTACGTGGATTTATTATAGTCACCCGGCACTTTCCCAGTGGCCTCACAGTTGTTTTGTTATACATTAACAGCACTTGGTGATATTTTTCCATTCTGATGCTACTACTCAATAGATTCACAGGAAGGACATTGCAAGTGGCTCCACAATCCACCTGGAATCTTATATGTCTTTGCTCTAGCATCATTGTTGCAAATATGGCTGAGTTGTTGCCCAGTTTTTTCTGTAATGTGTGTATCCTCTGAGTCTGTGAATCTGTCAAATTTACACTGAAACCTTCCTCCTCATCTGTAGTCCCCTGATCCCTCATCACTGTGTGGACTGTTTTTTCCCCCCTCTATTTGGGTGTCTATGACGCTGACCCCTGAAATGATTATTTTTTTCACATTTTTTGCACTTTTTTCCATAGGCTAGGCATTTGTCCTTCTGCCTTTCATGTAGCTTCCCATAGTACATGCATTGAATCATATTGTTGGTGTTTGCAGTTGGCCTGTCAGGTTCCTGCTTTCCAGAGTCCTTTAAGTTGAGCCTGTGAACCTGCTCTGTACATGTGGCTGTTGATATCGTTTTGATTCAGTGTTTAGACAGTTCTGCTGCCCTTGCAGTTTGGTGACATTTTTCCAGGGTTAGATCTACCTTTCTTAGTAGTCTCTCCCTCAGGGCAGAGTCCCGTGTGCTACACACAATCCTATCCCTGATTAGGGAGTCTTATGTTTCCAAAGTTACATGAGGATGACAGAATTTTCAGTGCCGTGATACAGGTCTCTATTCCTTCCTCTTGGTTTCAGATGAAAAACTGATATCTCTCTACAGTCTCATTTTTCCTGGGGTCACAGTATGCATCAAACGCTTCTATTAACTATTTTAGTGCGTCAGGGTTCCCTGGCATGAGTGTCACACTTACTTCATGGCCGTTTTCCCCCACTAGATAGTAAAACAGCTTTACTTTCATTTTCTCTTCTTTATCAGCCATGGTTAACTCTGTATAGAAACTGAATTCTTGCTTTCATTGTGTCCATGCCTGTGCCAGGCTCTTTGTGTTGAAATCCAGTTGTCCTGGGTGCTTCAGTCCCTCCATGCTTCTCACGATCTGTTTGAATCACTGCTGGGGCCCAGGTCTCTCTCTTGTCTTGGGCTTCCTCGCAGACTTTTTGCTGCCACCATGTTTCATGTGACCGTGTGTGGGTAATCAAGGAACAGCTCCCCACTTAATATAAACAGTGTCTTTATTATATCAGTTTCTTAAAGAGCTGTTACAGGGCCTGCTGTTTTCCTGCAGCCTCTCTAACTCTCTTCCTGTCTCCTCCCCCTCACTTCTGTTCCTCCTTCAGACTCCTCCTTTCTGCTGCTGCTGGTTTTGCCTCTGACATCCATACATATTATTACAGCTGGGAGCCCCATCAACTGAAGGGCTCCCAGACACTGAGGTGCACCAGCTGCTGCCAGCCCTGCAGCCAGCAAGGCTGACCAGAGTTCCTGGCATTGCTTCTTCTGTGAGCCTTGTCAGCTCTGGGCCTGTGAGGCTTGCAGCAGGGGCAGTGTCATCTGGTGCCGGGCTCACAGCCGGGACAGTAGGAAGAACACTGCTGCTGCTGTGGGCCTTGTGAAGTGTGGGGCGCGCAGTGGGGGCAGAGAGGAGAAAATTGTTGCTGCTGAGACCCACACACACACTATGACACCTGCAGCGGCTTTGCTGTGAGCCCTGCAGCTGATGAGGCTTGCCGTGGGGGCAGCTTTCCCAGTGCTGTCCCCACTGTGAGCCCAGCAGCCCATGTCAGCTGTAGGACTCACAATCACAGAAGCCAGTTGAGGGGGATCCTAGGATCATGATCTCAGGCTCCCCCTGCACCACTGATGAGGTACAATAGGATCTAATGGGTGATCCCACAATCGTGCCTCCTACCATTGTGCTGTAACCTGTATGTGTAGAGGGGCTCTAGGGTATTTTAATACCCAGACAAGTTAATCCATTTATATTTGAACTCTGATTTCTACCCAGGAGAACTTTTACAATCTTTTCTCAGATGCCTGATGAAGGGTGTTTGTGCCCGAAAGCTTGCAATTAAATAATTTTTTTTGCAAAAATCTTGCTGGTCTAATAAAAGATATCACCTCTGTCCGCCAGCCCCGATTGCTTTTTCCTCTAGACCAATATGGCTACAACCTGGATACCAGTCCATTTATGTTTGATTTTAATTATCACTCTGACAAGCTTCAAAATTCTTACCTGCAAATCAAGTGGCACCAAGAAATTATTTTTTACTATTTAAAACATAGGAAAATCAAAGAATTATTTAAACTGAAAATCCCCATGGTCAGAGTCCAAGGTATAAATGAATTGTTGCCTCCTCTCTTTTGATGAGGGTTGTGATGGAAATTACAGGTGCAAAGAAAGTCTGGCTAATTAAGAAGAGTATACAAGACTGAAGTTATAGAAGTAAAACTCAAAGAGTTGGATCTGCTTAAGTTTAGGGTACTGGATAGCTTTTCTCCCAGAATTTTGAACAAACTGGTACATGAAATTAGAAGGCTGGTAGTAAAGTCTGTTAATATACCTACGAAATCAGGGGTGTTTTTGTATGACTGGAGAAGAGGAAATGTAGTAACTATTTGCAGAAGTGGGGTACAGTTCGATCAGGCAATTGCAAACAGGTATATAGAAAACTGTTAGTCTGACCATAGCATGCAAGGCTTTAAAGCACATTTTAAAGAAAATAATTAAGAAATGAACAAATGCATAGAGACAGAATGAAACACAGGATCATCAAAGGCAGTTTATGCCAGACTAAACTGATTTTCTTTGAAGAGGCAACTGATATCTTTAGACAATAGAAATGTGATAGACATAATTGGTCTCTAGTTAAGCATTTAATGTGGCAGGGATTAGTATAAGAATAAGGCTTTTTTTTTCTCCTCTGAAATAGAAATTACCAGGATAGAAGCAAGTTACTATGGGAATTTTACCAGTCCTGGGACAAATATTTTCATTAATGATTCTGGCCCCAAATATGGAAAATGTGCCAATGAAATTTGCAAACATCAAGAAGTTGGGAAGTACTGTCAAGACAGAGGAGGATCAGAATATCATGCAAAAATAAATGGATCAAGTTCAGGGCTAAAGGAAAATAAACCAGATGAAAGTTTTATATACCGAAAATACAGAGGGAAGGTCAGGCACTTAGAGACTACTAAGAGCTTACTTCAAAAGCAGATTTTTCCTTTCTTCACTAACTAGAAAGTTTAAGAAGAATCAGTTACCAGTATCTGCTTGTTCAACACAATAAACCAGGGCAAGTCCTGATGGGAAAACGAATTGCTATTCCCATTCAGAGGAGGTTCTCTATTATGGACGTCTCTTCCATCAGGCTTGAAATCATTTGGAAGCAGTGAATAGGGGACCCCTCCCTGGCAAAAAAAACCCCCAAAACCAAAGCATGAGAAGGAAAAAATGAAAAAATTCAGAATTAATCAGTTCTGTAAATACAGGATACCTTATGCAATGCTTGAAAAGTGATCTAGTATGCGCTTGGAGTGCAATGAGCCTCAACTGTTCCACATAGATCAGAAAATCAAGTTTTCAGAAATGGGAACTACAACAAAGCAGCAGACCAGAAGCAAACTGTACCATGCCAAGGCCATTAAAATATATTTTCAAAGAAACGTAAGTCTCTTAAAAATAGTCTGGTAGGAGTTCCAGAGTTCTGAATATTCAAGGGTTTGTCATCTTCCTTTTGTACCAAAGAGGAACATTAGTTCCTCCAGCTGGTTGGAGGAAGATTCTGAATGAAATAAATCCAGTACCCAAGATTGACCATATTTTACTTTCAATTCCATGAAGAGCTTTCTAGTGAACAAGGTCTAAAGAGATCAACGATTAACATAATATGTACAAGATATGCTGACAATTCCATCTGGAAGAACAAGAACACTGGGTCAATAAAATGCAACTGAGATTACTAAAGCTTGATACTGCTAGATCTCCTAACCATCCTGGGATCTGATGAGAAAGGCATTTTCCAGAGCACTATCTAGTAGAATAACAGGATAGATTATGTATGATATTCTGATCCTTTCCTGTATTGGCAATGCCCCTCACCTTTTGTCATCAGAAAATTTCATTGCCATACTTTCTACTTTTTGTGCCAAGATCATTAATGAAAATATTGATCCCAGTCAGTAGAATGACAGGCTTATGGGTGAGGGCATCATGATTAGAATATGCTCTCTCTGCTGGACTGGACTGCAAACAGTTGCTCTTATATATGGAACCATGATAGTGCAATCTGATCAGATTTGTTAATCCTTTTGCAATATATAGGACAATGAGCCTGACTACTAGAGTTGCCAAAGAAGTATATGGCACTGAGAGAAGGGCAGGGCCATGTTTCTGATTCTGACACCTTTATTCATGCATTTGTTATTCTTCTACTTCAGTAGATGAAATAAGGAATGGTGGGCCCACTAATAGTGAATAGCTGGGATTCTCAAAGGGACCTGAGAAACTCTATTACTCACCCGTCTAAGAGGTTCAGAGAGATTCCTTGGCCTGAGGTCCCATATGAGTTCCCCCACCACACAGGGTTGCATTCATCATTATACAGACTTCTGGCAGAGCTAAACCCATGTAGATTGTACCTTGACCCATAATGATGAACACTGAGAAAGTCCTATGTTCCCTTGAGCCTGCAGGGAAGCAGTGAGAAGAGCCAAAGCGGAGATGGAGCTTAGGCTGGCAACAAAAGTTAAGAATAACAAAAATTCATTTTTTAAGTACATAGGCAGCAAAAAGAAAGTGCAGGATAACTTCGGACCACTTCAGGATGAACAAGGACAACTGGTAACAGATAGGATGGCTAAAGCAGAGATTCTAAATGAATTCTTTGCATCTGTGTTCCTGGACACGAATACGAATATGCATCCCATTAGGACTTTAGACAAGCCCAGGACAGATACCAACCCACCAGCGGTTCATGCAGACCTAGTAAGGGGGCATCTGGTGGGCCTGAATGTATTTAAGTCAGCAGGACCTGATGATCTTCACCCTAGGGTACTTAGGGAATTAGCTGGAGTCATAGCAGACCCGCTGGTAGAACTGTTCGAGCACTCGTGGTGCTCAGGATAAGTCCCAGAGGATTGGAAAAGGGCCAATGTGGTCCCTATTTTCAAGAAGGGGAGGAAGGAGGAACCAGGTAACTATAGGACGGTTAGCCTCAGCTCTATTCTTGACAAGACCTTTGAGAAAATAGTTAAAGATTACATTTGTGGGGGACCAGCAGATAAAATAATGCTAAGGGGCAATCAGCATGGGTTCATAGCAGGCAGATCCTGCCTCACCAACCTAGCTTCATTTTACGACCAGGTCACAAAATGCTTGGATGAGGGAACAGAGGTAGATGTTGTTTAACTAGACTTTAAAAAGGCCTTTGACACAGTGTTACAGGGGTGTAGGTTGTAGCCATGTTGATCTAAGGACATAGGCAGATAAGGTTCTTTGGGTGAATCTGATATCTTTTATTAAACCAACTTAAATAGTTGGAAAACAATTATTAAGCAAGCTTTTGGGTTCAAAAACCCTTCGTCAGGCTAAGGAAGTTTCAGCAGTTGGTGTGTGCTCTTCCTGGATGGAATGAAAAGTAAAGAAGTCAGGGGCTGGGCTGGCCTGCATACAAGACAGGTAGTCAGTGAAAATGTAGATGGAGGAGTCAATGAGTGAGAGACAGGCTGGGGGTGGGGGGGTAGAGAGAACGGGGATGAATAGTGGAGAGATACCTGGGGAGTCAGATGTCAGGTAGGTTATAATGTGTCATAAATCCAATGTTTTCTTCTGTACTGCAGCAGTTCTTCACGTGGTATCTGGGTGGCTCTTTCAAACGTGCGATCTGTCTCTCTGAAGGAGTGTCCTTGTTGGGTGAAAGCCTTTTTAAGATTGGTGAGGTGGCAATCCCGGGTGTTCTTTTCAGTGCAAATTCGGTGGTATTTGAGGGCCTGGCTGTATATCACAGCTTTTTTGGTGTGTTTAGGGTGATTGCTGGT
>NW_005841882.1:3272842-3303811 GCF_000455745.1 Alligator sinensis | reverse complement strand
ATAAAATACAGACCACGTTATACAAGAAACCCACAGACCAACATACATATCTGCACAGAACCAGCAATCACCCGAAACACACCAAAAAAGCTGTGATATACAGCCAAGCCCTCAGATACTACCGAATTTGCACTGAAGAGAACACCTGGGATCGCCACCTCACCGATCTTAAAAAGGCTTTCACCCAACAGGGACACTCCTTCAGAGAGATAGATCAGATGTTTGAAAGACCCACCCGGATACCACGTGAAGAACTGCTGCAGTACAGAAGAAACCCCCCCACAAATTGCACACCGCTGGTTATGACATATTAACCCTCCCTCAAACACATACGGAAAATCCTCAAAGAATTGCAGCCCATACTAGAAAGAGACCCTATTCATCAAAAGATCTTCCCAGAGCCACCCATCCTAGCCTTCGAACAAGCACCGAACCTCGCTAACCTCATCACCAGAAGCAAACTTCCTCAAGCCCAGAACACACCAAATGGATCCAGGCTGTGCCATGACAAGAAATGCAAAACCTGCCAACACATCTCCACCACCCCCACAATTACTACACCCCACAAAAGAGCCATCAGCATTCGTGGAGCTTACAGCTGCCAACTGTGCACCAGAATGAACGCACACCGGAAATCTATCAAAGACAGGAATACCCAATTACCGGTGGGGGCCCATTTCTCACAAGAAAACCACTCTCTCTCCAATCTCTCAGTCCTGATCCTCAAAGGAAACTTACAAAACACTTCCCAGAGACGAGTCTATGAACTCCACTTCATCAACCTCCTGGATACTAAAAATCATAGACTAAATATAGACATTGGATTTATGACACATTATAACCTACCTGACATCTGACTCCCCAGGTATCTCTCCACTATTCATCCCCCTTCTCTCTACCCCCACCCCTCTGCCTGTCTCTCACCCATTGACTCCTCAATCTACATTTTCACTGACTACCTGTCTTGTATGCAGGCCAGCCCAGCCCCTGGCTTCTTTACTTTTCATTCCATCCAGGAAGAGCACACACCAACTGCTGAAACTTCCTTCGCCTGATGAAGAGTTTTTGAACCCGAAAGCTTGCTTAATAATTGTTTTCCAACTGTTTAAGTTGGTTTAATAAAAGATATCAGATTCACCCAAAGAACCTTGTCTGCCTTTGACATAGTGTCACACCCATATCTTATAAATAAACTAAAAAACTGCAATGCAGATTATTACACAGTCTGGTGGGTGGAAAATTGGTTTATGGGACGCACCCAGACGGGTCAGTTTCTACCTCGAGAAATGTAGGCAGTGGAGTCCCCCAAGGCTCTGTCCTGGGACCGGTACTATTCAATATTTTCATTAGTGACTTGGATGAAGGAGCAGTAAGCAACCTGCCCAAGTTTGCTGATGACACAAAACTATGGTGGGGGGTAAACACAATAGAGGGCAGGGAGCAAATCCAAGCGGATTTGGACAGGCTGGGGAGGTAGGCAGAACAGAATAGGATGAAGTTTAACAAGGATAAGTGTCATGGTGTTGCACCTGGGGAAGAAGAATCATCAGGACTCCTATAGTCTGGGAGGGACCATTCTAAGCAGCACAACTGCAGAAAGAGACCTCAGAGTGATAACTGACTCCAAAATGAACATGAGTCACCAATGTGATGAGGTAATAAGTAAAGCTAATTGCACTCTTTCTTGCATAAGTAGGTGCATCACAACAAGGTCTAGGGAGGTGATACTTCCCCTCTATGCGGCATTGGTCAGGCCGCAGCTAGAGTACTGTGTCCAGTTTTGGTTGCTGCACTTCAGGAGGGATGTGGATAACCTGGAAAGGGTTCAGAGGAGGGCCACTCATCTGGTTAAAGGCCTACAGAAAAAACCCTATGTGGGCCTATTGGGAGACTTGAACCTCTTTAGCCTCCACATGAGGAGGCTGAGAGGTGATCCTGGGGCTGCCAACAAACTCATCGGGGGTGGGGTTAGCAGGAAGTGGGGGATATGATGTTTACCAGGGCAACAGTTGGGGTAACTAGAAACAATGGACACAAGTTAAAAGAGAGCAAATTCAGGCTGGACATCAGGAAAAAGTTCTTTACAGTGAGGGTTGCCAAAATATGGAATAAGCTTTCAAGGGAAGTAGTGTTGTCCCCTTCCTTGGAAATATTAATAAGGAGATTGGACAGACACCTGGCTGGGGTCATCTGACCCCAGTGCTCTTTCTTGCCCAGTGCAGGGGGTCGGACTCGATGATCTAATAGGTCCCTTCCGACCCCAATAACTATGAAACTATATCTAATACTTCCAGCTTGAGCCTTAAAAAACCAAACAAAAACAAAACAAAACCAAATCAGAATGAAACATTTCTAATAAGACCATATGGAAAAATAATCTGTTCTATACATCAAAATCTTTCAATATGGCTATATTAGTTTGACTATAACTTTCATTAAAAAAAAAAAAATCACCTTTTGTTTAGGATCAAGGTTGGAAAATTTAAAAATAAGTAAGTATGAAAAACTGAAAAGGGAAATTTAGAATGGAAATTAGAATTCAACTGTAATAAAGTATGGATTACTGTAGATGTATCCTAGCATGTACAGACTCACATATCTGCCTTACCTTTCATCCCCATTGTGTGAGAACACTCAACTATTCCAATACAACCAGTTTTTTTGTTTAAACACAGATCTTATTTTCTTAGAATTGCAACAATACTTGCCACTTGCAAAAGATATATGCTACAAGAAGTTAAATTCATGCAACAGCAATACAAAAAAATAGGATTCTGATTTTCACACTACATCTATTAAGACTTGTCAGTTAAACAGGATGTTTCAGAACTCCACTGCATTCATTAAAATAAAAAATAATGAAGTAGTCTGCCAAAGTGATTCAGTATTTACAGCAGGAAAAATCCCTGTTATTTTCTGAGGCATGCCACAATCTAAATGGTGTACAGTGCGCTACAAAAAATTAATTACAAATAAGAGAAATATTTACAGAGGCAGGAATTATTTTAAGAATTCTTGAGACTTGTTCACATCTATAAAGAAGAAAAGTACATTTTCTTACTAATCTTCTACTACAGTCATATGTCACAAAACTGGAATAGTGAGCTAAACTAGGAGCTGCTGTAAGACCTCTGAAATTCTAAGGCAGCCTATGTTTATACAACAAGCAGACTCTTGTTATTAATAACTAGATATTTCCATTACTGGTATTACAAGTATTTGATATGTAGATGGGATACTTTCTTTTGTTTTAAAGAATCTGTTTTCCAAGCAGATGCTATTAAACACTCAATAACTTTTACACACTAAATAACTAAAGCCTTCAAGGGGTGTTGTACCAGAGGTTGCTTGCTTCTTGCTTACAACAATTCTCAAGTAGAGAAAATTTTAATATTCATTCTTTTGTTCATATTTTTTTAAATAAAATTGTTTTACCTCATTGAGAAGTTGTATACATCTTTTCATTGACAATCACTGCTTCCCCAAGAGCTTAATAGCTAATAACACTGCTCTCTGCCAAACATTTTTTCATAATCAGCAGAAGTTAAGAATGATAAGAACTCCTATTCCACTTCATTCTTGAACAAAACTCAGCAGCATTACAAGGAAAAAATTAAAAAAAAAAAAAGTAAACAAAAATCTTCCGAAGCTCACTATAATCTCACTGCTATTTTAAGATGATAAAAGAATATGATTTTAACTAATGCAGTTCTAATACAGTTAGTATGAACAAAAAAGGCCAAAAAGCTTTAACTAATCAGTACTGCAAACTTGCTCTTAAGTAATCTTTACCACTGTTTTATAACAACATGGATCTAAATAACAGTTCTCAGACAAGAAACAAATGCACCTGTCCACAGCAGGCAATGAAACTGCTAAAACCCACAAGTTACTTTGTTCAGAAGTATAATTAAGGGCATACTCCTTACAAACAAGTATGACTGAAAAGGCAAAGGCATCCAAGCATACAGTCAGTCTAGTAACCAGACACCTGACCCAAAGTCAATTTTTTGCTGCTGCAACTGCTAGCAGTTAAATACACCAAAAGGCAAAAGAACTGGCTGGCTGAGGGGACCAGATGTGATGCTGGAAAAAAATATATTCTGTTGCTTGATACTTGGACTCACCACCTGCTAAAATGCAACAGCTTTGACTTCAATGCTATAAAAAACATTACACACCAAGATATGCTACTAAACTTATATGGAAGCCTGCAATATTTCAATTACTTCTTGATAAAAAGCACATTTACAACAAATTGCACAATTAGATAAACTGCTAAAATTTCTTACCCCTGTACAGTTGAGGTACCAGTACTAATAATGCTACGTCATGCTGGGGAATAAGAAAAGTACAAAACAGTATGTTTTTTTGGCAAAGTAGAGAAGAGCTCATCCATTTGACCATCTGTGCAGGAAGATTCTAATATTTAACCCATCATGTCGGAATTATATTCTAATATCAAACAATTTTTTAAAGAATTAAATTGCATTACAATCTCAAAGGTAAATATTATCACAACATTTAAAATTAAAAATATTTTGTTGAGTTGAAGTTGGGCTTCCAGATCTGATTTGGGAGGGAGAAGGTGGATGAACATTCATGTGGAAAGACCATTGGTATATGCAGCTGGTGGAAGTTGTAAGACAGGGTTGCATGAACAATTTCACATTTCTTCTCTTCTCTAAATTTTAGATGTATTTAATGAGAGTGAAAATGTAAAAGCAAATTAGTTCACCATTCCAGCTGCACATTACGTTCTTTTCCCAAAAAACTTACTTTCAAAAATCAGGCAGATGATGGTTAAGTGGTTAGAAAGACTGAGTTGTATAAAACCAAAATAAAAATAAAATTCCAATAACTTTCTAGAGCCATTAAGTCACTTCCTCTACCTCATTCTCCTCTTTTGTCCTCTAATGTTTTAAATTCACTATTTTGGTTCAATTCAGCTAGCCTCTTTGGAGCCAAAATCATGACTATCTATCACTATACAGCCTCAATCCTTTTCTGTAATGTCTGGAGAATCTGGGTGATACCAGAAGATTAAAAGATAATAACAACAGATAAAGCATATCAACCATGGAGAGGGTGTGGTAGGATGGTCTCTTGTGAAGCACAGGCTCAGGAAGTCTGGATTCAATTTCTAGCTGTAGCCAAAATTTGCTTTATGAATATTTAAACTCATGTTTTATACTTTTAACTTTCTAAATAATAGCACCTAAAAATCAAGTTTTCCAATCTAGTTACCTGGAAATGTGTCTTAATCTCTGTACCCAGCTCTGCATCCTTGAAGTGTCCATTTTGGGGAAGAAGGAATATTATCACAAACATTATTTGAGAACTGTTGGACTCATGGGGATATTGCCGGAATAAATGCATTTATGCTCATCAGTGCATTAATGCTACAGGCAAATGTACAGTTTGCATCAGTGACATTTTATTGACACTGAAAGGTAGAATAGTCATCTTGGGTCTCATCCATTGTATTGTATTGGGCAATCATTTTGGAGAGAGTTTTAGACCTGATACATATTTTTCCCATGAAGAGCAGAGGAGGTAGGAATTTTATCTTTAGTTAATTGCTTTTTAGGAAGCCTGGTATTTTAAATGAAGAGAGATAATCTATACTCTCGCAATCTTCTCCCTTAGAGTTAGGGGAAGGAATAGTTTAGTTCCCTCCATGAAATATTATCATTTCTCTGCTCTGCTTTACTCTTATGTTTCCTTTATGCTCCCCTTTCTTAGACATGTAGACCCTGTCTAAGATGGAACATAAAGGGAGCATAATTTTCTGAGTCTGAAAAGACTGAGACCTCCAATTTAATATACAATTTTAACATTAAGATAGGCCCTGGGTATCAAGAAACACCATAATAGTCCATTAGGATTATTACTCATTTCTTTATTTTTGGAATATTTTTCATTGTCTAGTGATCCTTCATCCTCCCTTTCCTCTCCCCGCCACAGCACAAACAATTCTTGTGATTTATTCCTCTTCCCCCAAAATTCACTTGAGATTCACAGTAAGGCAACATATAGTGAAGTATTATGTTAAACATCAAGTCCCATAGTAACTACAATTCGATAACATATCACAATGAGCAAGTTTGCTTCCATAGACAAACTTAGAACCCATCAATTTCCATTGACAACCCTGTCAAATTCAGTGGGACTGCACCCACACATAAGTGGTTGCAGGATCAGGGCTCTCGTTTATTAAGGAATGATTTTGAGAGAAAGAAAACCTTGCTGATTTGACACTCCATGTGGAAGGGAATGATGGGAAGGAAAGGAGGCATTTCCCAAGAAGAATATGGAGAAAAACATATCCATATAGATAAATGCAATTTTAAGATCTTTAAAAGGCATGTCATAAATAATGCATAATTAAAAAAAGAAAGCAAAAGTAAATTAAGCAATATACAATGACCAAAGCTATTTCGATTTTTAAGAAATTTATTAAAATACTTTACATCTGGATTAACTTTTTGTTCAATATCTGGGAACTGGAAGGATTTTGAATAAAAGGAAGCCTAATTTTAAGGTAGTGTCATTTTTTATTCTACACTGAAATGCTAATTTACAAGTACTTACACTAGCGCGTCTTAAAAATTTAAGCAGATATTTGTCAAATTTTATAGAAACAATATAGGAGAGGCAATATTTCTGTCTTCTCTCAAGGTAAGAGGACCAACATCGTAAAAGTCTGTATAAATTGAAACATGAATCTTTTCTAATTGTATGCAATGGTTCCTTAAAATACAAGGCTTAACTGAAGCTGACCTCAAGTCTTTTTAAAATATCAAGTATACCTCAATGAAAATTAATTTCTTGTTAAAACAAATCTAAAGCCAATTAGGCCTTTATTTGTTATGCGTAACATTTTCAATTACCCTTAAAATACATTAGAAGTCTATGATATACCACAGTATGCTGAATTTATTCTTTGATACTTTCATTACAAAATAGTACAGAGTACATTCTGAAGTTTCTGCAATATGCTAAACAGAGGAATAAAATATGCAATTGTAAATGTTGTACATACTATAATTTGTAATGTCTTGCTAGAGTGGTACTTTGCTTAATATCCCTGTGGTTGCAGTGTTTGAACACTGAGTATCTGGCATGTATCCATAAAAATAAAGTCCCCCAAAGTACATTCTGCATGTGTTAAGTTGATCAGTGCAAGAGACCAGCATAGGTACAGATGCTGTCAGGCCATCAGAACTTTTTTACTCTTTTGCTAGTAAATAAAAATTGGTGCAAAGGGCTTTCCTTAAGCAAACAACTGTAACAGAATAAAGCAAATATTTTCAGATAAAATGCAACATTCAATGCCACTTGTAGACAGCACACACAAGTGTTTTTGGACCTTGCCATTCTGAGTACTTTACTGTGTCAATATGCAAAACAAAATAAGTCTGTTAAAAAGCTGTGTATTTGGTATCAGTTCATACTCTTTTAAATGGCAGGATTGTAAATATTTTTTCTTCATTATCACCCTGACAGTAAATAACAAACTTTACAGGTGTGATTTAATCAATAGAAAAATGCCATGAATCGCACAATTTTTGCCTATATTAAACAAAATCAGTAATAAAAAAAACTCATGTACCAGGAAGCAAAGGAACAAAATTGTTGAACTAAGGTTCATCAAAACAGAGTTCAAGATCATTTGGGTTATATTTTATGACAGTTCATGTATTTGCACTACAGTCCTATGTAATCTAACTAAGTTTTCTTATCTTGAAAAGTGTTGTATAATAAATTCCCATTTATTGCATGTTTCGAAACACTGACAAAGGGCACACAATACTACTTCAGTAATAAATTCTACCCAACCACATGTAGAAATCCTTTTGGCAATCCATATATACCTAAGGTAGTTTGATATTGGTTATAATTTTAACACTTTGGGTGCCTATACATGTGCAGTGACGCTGCTCTGACACACTGCAATTACATCAATCGAGTCTGCTGGAATGTGGTAATTAACGCGCTCCAGCAGACTCCAGCGTTATGTGCATCAGTGTCCCTGCACTGAAAAACAGTGGCAGGGGCGCTTTAACTAAAGCTCATTCAAGGAACTTTAGTTTAATGTGATACACATGATGCTCAGGGTACTTTAATTAGAGCGCCTCCGAGAGGGATGCTTTTAATTAAAAGTGCCCCTCCTCGCCACTCTTGAAGCATGTCTATAAATGCCCTTTTGGTCTTTAAAAGATTGTCAATAAGAATACTCATCTGGCATACAGATCACTAGTTAATCTCTTCTAAATTCGAATTACATTCAAGTGGAAAGAAAATATAAAAGTATACAAGCAACAAAGCACATGAAGTAATTCACCAAGTGAAAATTATTGAGTGAAACAGTGCTATACCAAAAATTAACTTGAAAAGCTAGTTAAATTATGTATGTTAGGTATGTGAAAAAATATATAAAATTAATCTTATAATATATTGTATCAAATGTGAATATAAGAAACTATAGTATAAGTATATTAAGAGAAAAACAGTTAAAGTGGACATCACCAATATGTTGCTGACCTTAAAAATTCAATATTCTTTCTAAGCTCTTCTCCTGATTCTGTAAGTCTTAGGATATTAACAGCCTGAAACAAAGATAAGAATAATGATTAAATACTAGCTTCTCAACTAACTCACACTATAACACAGCCGAGGTGATGAGCTTCTCTACAGCTATAATTTCAACCACTGGAAACACTAAGGTTATTTAAGGACATATTATGCAGACAAAACCAAGAGGGATGCCATAAAGAACATATGCAGCTGCAAAAAAACCCAAAACTGCTTGTTTTTTTAAAACAGGTTGGACTGGTGAAAGTAACTTTACAAGTGATGTGGGCTTCACTGTATATGCTATGAATATGTGCTTGGGAATCCCCCAGAAGCTGATAGGGAGAGGGGAGGGAGGATTAATGTTGTTCCCATTTGATTCTAGGAATGAATTGATCAGGATTTTCTGGGGTTGTTTCCATTAGTAGAAATCGATGATGTGTGTCAGGAATTTCCTTGGTGCAGAACTGTATATCTCTGTACATTCATACTGTGTTTGAGAAAACAGCAGGCAGCCCATATGCCTACAACTTCCAAACTTGCTTTTCCAGCCTGTCCTGTGCCACAAGGAACAGGCTCTATTCCCTCTAACGGAAAAGGTTATCATTGCTTCCCTGGCTTTCTGCTCATGTCTTCTTTACCTTCTCCTTTCGATCATCAGATTCAGCTCCAATTAATCAACATCCCAGCTCTTGCTCTTGGTACCAGTCTCCCAAAACCATATGACCCCAACAGCTTAGTGGTTGATTGCCTCAGTCCAGATCTTCAAAACATATTTTGATTCCTAGCTCTTGCCTAAGTCAATGGGCCTTAAGTGCCTAAACACCACTGACAGACACTGAGGAACTGCACATTTTTGTGTTCCGAGTAGTGGTTTCCATTATTCCCAGTTACCTTATACCATAAAAGGAATTTAATTGCTTCTTCCACTTAGCATGAAGAAAGGGTGGCTAGTATGCCCATCATCTTCACTGAGGTCTGTGATTGCGGATAGATCAAAGACATGTTTGATGGCAGCTATTAACATCTTTCATTCATGCTCTCTTTAATTTTATGCTGTTTAACAGCATCTCTTTAATTGTCTGCTGCAATTATATTAGCTACTCCAGCCACAACAAATTACAGATTCATGCTTATCAGTTGAAATCAGGAATAGCAACTCCTGTTTGCTAAGAAAGGCAGTGTCTTCATGCTCAAACTGACACATCAGGCTAACGGTCTCCACTCAACATTAATGTATGAATAACTGATGGGGACTGACAATGACTGTCTTAATTCTCTACTTGAAAAGATCACTAAACACCTAAGAATATGCAGACAATGAGAAGAGTTGACCAGCTGAACTTTTCAACCAAGAGTTATTCAGACAACAGCTGTAAAGTGATTTTGCTTTAAAAGCTACTAAACAGATTTAATTGATTGTTTTTAATGTTAAAATACCTTTAGGAAAATAAATGAATGCCCAACAATATTTGTTTTGGTTTTGTTTCCTCATGTCCAATGGATTAACTGAAGGCAATGAGGCTTAAAATTCAATTTTAGGTAGACAAACTGTATTATGTTGGTTTCCAGGAGACTTCAATGGGTTTTAAGAGCATGCTTAAAGTTAAGTACCTGCTTAAGTCTTATCCTAATGAAGGCAAACTTCCTGGGTGGTTATCCACATGATCTGGGGGGGCTGGGGTGTACTTTAATTAGAGTACCCAGAGTGTCTCGTGTATCAGCATCTCTGCACTTCAAAATGGCGCCGGGAGCACTTTAAAGCTCATTGAATGAGCTTTAGATAATGTGCCCCTGCTGCCATTTTGAAGTGCAGGAACAACGATACATGAGACATGGGAGGCTGCTGGAGTGCAGTAATTGCCATGTGCTAGAATTACAGTGTCGTAGCAGCTTCCCTGCTCATGTATAGGCACCCTAAGTGCCTAGGTACTCTCTAAAAGCAAGCTCTTACCTCTGCAGTCTACAGGGAATAAAATGGGTAACAACCATTCCTATATAACCAATTGATCCTGTCATCCTAGTCCTTCCTTTGACCTCTTAATTGTTTTACCTGTTTATGGACCTCATTACTGAATGGAATTTAATTTGTAAACTCATATTGAATTTAAATTGTAAACTCCTTGAAATGAGTAAACACTAAGTTAGGAACCAAATACCAATGTTGTAAAAAGGAAAATGTTCCCTATAATAAATATTTATGTCCAGATCCTGCAGGTGGCCTGTTGTGTATATGAAGCCCCACTGACCAAGCTTGTATGCATCAGAACTGCAGTCTTAGTTTCTTTTACCTTTAGATTTTCATTCTACCACGATTACTAGTAATAACTGTTAAAAACTTTCTTGGAATATGTTTCTCTAACAAACAACAAAGAGACAGAGTTCTCAATTCCTTGGGAAGAACCTGAAAAAAAGAAAACTGATTCTTAGATGAAAAAGGATTGAAATTAAGATGTATGTCAAAGTTTCAAGTTTTACCCTTATATGTTCATTTTCTGATGGGCTGGATGCTTCACTTTCTCTTTTTAATTTTCCTACAGTGAAAGAAAGGGAGTGCCCCAATCTGACAATGATTTTTCTCTCTCTAATACTTTAAATACCAAAAAACCTATACAGGATTAATTTCTTGTAGTGGATGTACTGGATGTAATTTCAGTGTGGGATTTTCCAATATAATTTGGAGTAACAGAAGGAAAACAAACAGGATTACAGTAGTTTTGAAGTTCAATTGTAAATACAGTTCTTCCAAGCTATCTTGCATCTTCTACCTGGTTTCAAGTTTTAAAAAGGCTAATCAAAGCTAAAATGACAAAATACAATTAACTTCATGAAGTGCGTCATTCTAAGAGGGTGTGTGGACAAAAGTTTTGAAAATGTTCTTGCCATGGAGCCAACCTGCTTCTTAATTGGGAAAAAATTGCACCACATTTGCATAACACAAGTTTAAATCATCACTGCTTGTTTGAAAATGGAGCACCTGACATTTGCCATTTTCCTCCAGAAGTCATGCATCCTTACTCTCCCAGCAGCAACTGAGGGAGCAGCTATTAATTTCAATTCTTCTGATGGGGGGCATGAATCTTATCTTGTCCAGGGAATGACCTCTCTCTTCCATGGTTGGCAAATGCTGCCTTTTGTAAGAAAAAGTTCAGCTTCCTACTGGTACAAGCTGATTTTCTAAGCAAGGAGACCTGCTATCACACCTTGTTGTTTGAAGAGACAGAAAAGTATAGCAGTCACCTCCCACCCAGCAGTTACATCACCAGTCCACAGTTAAATGTTACATAATTAAATGCATGTTATGTTTTCTTTCACTACCCATTTCTTTAGGGACCTATAAGCAGGCAGAACCAGGACAGGAGGACTAAGAAAGAAATGTTTCCATTACTTTGCAAGGAAGAGACAGACGGAGGACAAGAGGATGAGGAATCAGATAGAGGACAAGAGGTGGCAGAGACGGTGGGGGAAAGGGGCAGAAAATAAAAGGAAATAGGTATTTCAGGAAAGAAAACACAGGAATAGAAAGAGAGACCTGGGAGAGAAATCCCATACCTCCAGTAAGAGAAAATGGAAAAGCTCTTGACAACACACTGTACCAGAAGGAGTGAAAGGAAGATGCTTCCTGAAGTTGCTGGAAATAGGGCACAAACCTTTCACCTTCTCCCCCAAATGCAACAGATGAGAGAGCAAACAAGCTAGCTTTCCTACAAGAACAGTAGAACTTTTGCAACTTAGTTCTTACAATGTCATCCTCTAGGACAAAAATTGGCTCTTACAACAAATGGTCTCACATATTTACTATATTTACTTACATATCACATGCACCGTTCCCCCATTGGGGTATGCATCTTCAGTAGGGAAGCTGATTTTTCTTCGTTAGAATAGAAGCAGGGAGACACTGGCTCTAATACTGCCAAGATGGCTGCTGCTTCTTTGCGGTTCCAGCAAGAAGGGCCCGAGTGCTGTGCTAACCCTTTCAAAGCTAACATAGCTATTGGCTGAGCACTGTAGCTTGTACCTAAACTGGTACAGGGCAAGTGAGCTGCTGCATGCAATCTGTATCCTGATGAGATTTGTGGTGTGTAGTATTACCATATTTCCAGTTAAAAGAGAATTTCCGGGGGGGGGAGGGGGGAGAAGAGAAGTGGAAGGGGGTATATGATTGTGGTGGGGGGCAGTGATATGCCCATGCCTTGCTCTTGCCCCTCACTCCCAACCCACAGTACCCTGCCCCTCAGATCATGCCGATTCCCCTTACTTCCAAACAGCAGCCCCCCGACCCTGCTGATACCCCTCACTCCTGACCTGCACTCTCCTCCCCACTCTGACTTGCCAGCACCCCTCACTCCCAACCCGCAGCCCCCTGCCTCTCCCAGCCCTGCTGCCCACACAGCTCCCTGCTGCCCTGAAGAACCTCCCATTCCCTTCCTCTACCTTCCTGCCCTGCTGCATCCCCAGTGCCAGTAGGCACACACGCATGTGCTCACATGCTTACCTGCCTGCAGTTGCCAGGGCCCGTGCACAGAGCACGTGATGCCCTGGCCTCCAATCACCTTCCCCCACTCTCCCCAGCCCCAAACAGCTCTTTTTTGGGGCAAACTGGGAAGTGCTGGGAAAGTGGAGGCAAACTCAAAATCAGCAACACTTCTGGGCATTTTTTAAAAATGCCCAGAAGGAATTGGGAGGACCCAAAAAAGAGGACAGGCCCGGGAAAACCTGGATGTATGGTAACTCTAGTGGTGTGGAAACAACACTCCAATCTTTACAGGAACTTATATAAAGAAATATTTACAGGAAAGAAATAATAGTCTTGCTACTGCTTTTGTAGGAGTCTGGAGCCTAGCTTTGTTGATGTCCTACTAACCAGGAAGGCCCTGCTGCTTCACTCAGACTATCTTGCTTTCTGGACACTTTATATTTCCAGGGGAACTTATTCTATGTTACAAAGTCCACCATGACTTCTGGAAAAATCTTGTTTTTTGCATTCCACCTTCCAAAATTAAGGGGTATTTGTATACATGCACATACTGTAGCAGTGGGTGCTGTGAAAAGTGCCTGGCGCTGTAGTGCATGCAGATGCATAAGTGGCGAAATGTGTGTCAGCACTGAGAAAATGGCAGTGGCGTACTTTTGAACTAAAACACATCGGAGGTACTTTAGTTCAAAAGTGCACTGCTGACATTTTCTGTGCAATGACACGCATTTCACCAGTTATACAACTGCACGCTGTGCATTGCAGTTTGCATGAGCTTGCGTGTGGAGCAGAGGATCTCTGGCACTTAGTGGGATGAAAATGTGTGTATAAATGCCTCGGGTATATGTTATTTGGGAGCATGCGGTATGCAAAAAATAAAAGTATTTTTTTGCATGAAGATGACATGCATCAAAACTGTATGAAAAGTAGGCACAACCCCCAGAGTTCTTGTAAGATCTTACCTGGATATTCCTTCTCTGAAAAGATCCATAGAGTGGGGCAAGGGGAGCATTGATACTACAGCTCTGGGATCTGTACTGATCTCTGAATACAGCTGAAAGTGTTGGTCATGACTTACAAAAGCCATCCCTGAGAGATCTCCTCCCTCCTTGTCACATACTGCCACAGGTGTCCCTATGGTAAGATGAAACAGGATGCTGCTTTCCAAAAGGCTCCAGCTTTCCCCCACATGGGTCCAGCATGGCTTCCAATTGGTGACCCCTCTAGGCATATTGCAAAAGCCTTGTTTACTTAACAGGGCTTTGGGGAGAAGGATGAGCCTAAGCTGCTGGGTATGTTTTGAGAGCAACAGACTTTCCAGGAGTTTTTACTGTTTACCAGCTGAGGTAAACTCTCCTTTTCATTTTGATTATTTATGGCTGCCAGCTGGCAGTGTTAATTTATCTGTAATTAGCATTTATGAGAACAAATGGTTATTATAAATCTAATTATTGCCAGAGTTCTCAAGCTTTTGTATGGGCTATTTTTAAAGATAAGTCTAAAATAAATCAAATCAAGAGTTTCTGAATTACAATAATTTTATACACAGATATAACAGTTATAGTTGCTCAAGTATAGAATCAAATATTGAAGTGTACACCTTTACTGAAAGATAAAAAGCGCCTTAATAAACAAATAACTAAAAGACCTGATGAGATCAGTGGTGAAATATTTGAGTTTTCTCTTAAAAAATCTTGGGACAGATCCAAATTTAAGCGCTGAAATATCTTGTTGGTATGCCTCTAGGATAAAAGTGAATTAATTGTGTGGTATAAGCAGGGAGAGTGTCCAAATCAATTACAACATGAGTTAAGAAATTCATCTGCCTGGTATACTAATTAATATAAATGGGTAAGAGCTTGTAATATTATGTAGACTGTCCTCCAGGGGGATAATTCTAAATAAAAGGAACGGTACTTTTTTCTGAGATAAGTAACTGAATATAAAAACGATTCAAATTCTCAATGGAAAACTGCTATTACTAGCTACAAGTAAGAATGCCTAGCATTCTATAACATTGGACAAAAATTAATTCTTACAGTTCTAAATCTGTTTCAGGTTAATGTGCCTTCACTGGTTATGTTCACTTATTAAAGCATTAAGAATGTGTGTGCATACAGTAAAGTTTATCTATGACTTCTAAAATATTTTCTTTTTGCAGCATGTTAGCCATTAGTAAGTTTGAAGTCAAACTGGAATGTGAAATACACATTACTGCATCTAAACTTTATTTTTTTTTTCTTTGAAGTCGTTGTCTTAAGATAACTGTGTCTTAGACAATCAGTAAAATACCTAAATTTAATATGGCTTCATCTAACAAAGGAATCTTGTCCATATACCACCTCATTGAAAACCTGAATGTTGTAGGAGAAAACAATGAATATGTACAATTCTGGTAGCAATTGCTATTGCTGGGAGCAACTGCTATTCCTCCCAAGGAGAAATTGCTAAGATGCTTCTTATTATAACCTTACTTTCACACAACTTTCTGAAGCACGCAGCTTCAGAGCTAAAATTTTCTAGGCTCAGCATCTTTTAGTATTTTTGTTTGGAAAACTCATGGAAAATCCCTTCCACCTTTTTAAGTTACTGGAAAGTGAGCAAAAAGGGGACAATTTTTTCCTATTAAAAATGTTAAACACACATTTTTAAAAGGAATAAGAAGCTAGGGTCAGCATGACTCAACTTTTATAAGCATAAACTATATATGGTCACTTATTTAAATTTTTTAAATTTTATTTTAGAATATTAAGAGCGTTTGACAATGTCATGCTGATCTGTGGGAGTAATTACTTGTTGTTACATGAGAAGGTCAACTTCAAGATTAGAGACAACCTGCAAGGATGCAAAGCTTGAAAAGGTCACATTTACTAAAAGCGTCTGGAAGATGCATACCCTGCTCCATTCTGTGTTTTTATAACAGCTACGCCAAGACTAAAGCAGTTTAACTCAATTTGTGAAACCAACCAAGAGCCAGAAAACTGGTTCAAGGACTTAGGTTACTTTTACGGTGTTTTAAAATGTATGTATTTTTAAGGGGCTGTAAATGTACAGGTGGAAAAACAGCTGCAATCTTTAACACATCAAATACATCATATTTATATATGTATATTAAACTAAAATACATCAGGATTGTTATAGTCAAACCTACGAATCTATGCAAACACCACAAATCACTCTTACCTGGTAAATCTACTCCTTCTCCCAGACAGCTCATAGATTGTGGGCTCTTCTGGGCTCTTAAACAATGCACTTTATCAGCCCCCCAAGAAGGATATCAAGCTTCTTATAAAGCCATTGCATAAAACTAAAGGTTGCATAGAGGGTAGATGTAATGAGGTCCATGCAACAGGGAAGAGCCACAGACTTGGAGGAAGGAAGAACATTAGATTGCAGAGAGTAGATCTCTATAACCTGACAGAATCTGCAGCAGTAATACTGGGTCTATAAGGGTGCCTGTAGAAGTGCCGGGAGGCTGCTTGGAGCACATTTGATTAATCGAGCCTGCTGGAGTGTGCTAATTAGTGTGCTCCAGCCAGCCTCTGTGTCTCGTGTATCAGCGTTCCCATGTTTCAAAATGGCAGCGGGGGTGCTTTAACTAAAGCTCATTTCATAAACTTTAGTTAAAGTGCCTCTGTTGCCATTTTGAAGTGCAAGGATGCTAATACATGAGTTGCTGTGGCGCTTTAACTAGAGCAGCCTTTGGAGCTGCTCTAATTAAAGTGATCCCCTACTCCCACCTTCACAGCATGTTTAATAATGCTCTAAAAAAGGAAAGGAGATTACTGCTTTAAAAGCAGGAAACTCCAGCTGTGACACTGTCACACACTGTGTGGCAAGAAAGTGAAGAGACAGCTAAAACTGAATTTGCAGAATGAGTTAATTGTTAACCAGGCTAGGATTTGGCCAGGACACCTGAATTCATACCTTGAACCCAGGGCAAAAGGAAAACAGCTTCATACCCCATGCACTTACTATGTTGCCTACTGGTTTAATTTTGGAGGACAAACTTTAAAATAAAGTTTTTTTAAATACATACATAATATCAGTATGTTTCGTACAAGCTCCACTTCTGTACAAGAGATATCCTGTTGCAAAATGAAGCCCAGGGCTGAAGTCCACATCTCCCTGCACCCTTTCCCTCATTGCTTTGTGAATTCAAGGCACACCCATTGCTGCCTTCTCCTCCAAAGTAGGTCAAGTTATCAGTGAGTGGAACAGTTAGACAGCTAGGAGGGCTGTATTTTGAATATTGGTGTATTAGAACTGAATTGTGTGTGTCATATAGGTAAATGAGGAAAAGCACACTGATCATATATGCAAATCAGGGCACTAAATTATTTGCATAACATCTCCAGATTCCTTAATCTTTATTCTTAACATGTAAGCCAACTGGTGCCTATTAGGATTTACAAGTATGCTGTTTATAAATTATGTCAAAAGGTTAATGCCTTTTTAAAAGCACCCACAGGATAAACCATCAATCCTTCACCTCTACCATATTTACTTGCACATGACATGCACCTTCCCCCCACTCCCTGAAAATCACCTGGTGAAAAATGGAGGTGTGAACTTTAAATGGGGAAGTGTGGGAAGCAGAGGGCCAAATCCTGTAGAAGCCAAACTGCACGTTAAGCTGAGTAGATACTTAGTGTCACCTGCTGTCAGGTACAGGCCCATCTGGTTCAAAAAGAGGGGCTGGCCAGATCAGCTCCAGCAGGATTCTGGAAACTGAACTGCCTGGCCCCTTGTATCTTCTCAGGCTGGGTTGGCTGTATCCTGCAGGTAAACAAGTTACAGAGCATCCACAAGTTTTTGAGCTTCCCCTACTGCAGTTGCCTGTGTTTTCCCTGCAAAAATACTGTACTTACTGGTATTTTCAAGGAAAGATCTTTTTTCTTAATTCCACCTTTCAAAAACGAGGTGTGTGTCTTACTCAGGGGCATGTGGTAAGTGAGGAAATATGGTACTATGTATTGAACAAAAATTGACTTACGCCCAACTTGATCAAACATCACTGAGAACAGGAAGTCCCTTGGTGTCATGTAATATTCTCCATTATACTCCAATGATGCAAAATGCATAAAGCGTTGTTTTCGAATAGACAATTTTTCTGCCATTTCCTCATCAGCAACATCTTCCTTCTGAAACAGAGAAAAGATTGATGCAACAAAAATATGTTTTGGTTTTTAGACCAGAATTGTAATAAGGCAGGGTCATATGACGACTTTTATTATCACAGAATCAAAGAAAAATAGAATTGGAAGGGACCTCAGGAGATTATCTAGCCTAACCTCCTGCTCAAAGGACAAGATCATCCCAGTCTAAATCACTTCATCTAAGTGTTTGTCTAACCTGCTTTTAAAAGTTTCCAAGACTGGAGATACCACACCCTTTCTAAGTAATCTGTTCCAATGCGTAACCACCCTCAGAGTTATAAAGTTCCTTCTCATCTCAAACCTAAATTTCCTTGCTCCAATTTAGGACCTTTGCAATCACAGCCCTCCAGCAACAGAGCACACAGTCCAGAAGAAAAAGGTCTTGAAGAAGCCATTCAACTTTGGAAAAGGGCCAGAGGGCCACAGGACTGCAACAAGTGGTGCAAAAGGGAAGCAAGGAGGTAAAAATGCACATATTTCTGACACACATACACAAATGCAAATATGGGGAATAAACAAGATGAGTTGGAAGCTGCAGACTGTGAAAAGAACTTCCTGATTGGCATCATCAAAACCTGGTGGCACAGCTCTAATGACTGGAATGGCAACATGGAGGAGCACTGTTGTGGAAGGACAGGGCTGGGGAAAAACAGTGCTGGTGTCACCTTGTGTGTTAGAAACACATACACTTGTTCCCTGGTTCAGGAGTAAGATGGCAAAGCAGAATGCATTTGGGTGAATATGAAAGGTAAAAGATGTGGCACCAATATAATGGTGGGGATTTATTATAAGCCACCTAATCAGGAAGAGGTGGTGGATGAGGCACTCTTCAAGCAGGTAGCAAATCTATCCAAAAAGCTATGGGATGGCACTGATGGAAGACTTCAATTTTTCAGATATCTGCTAGGAGAATAATGCAGCTGAACATAAGATGTTCAGTCAGGTCCCAACCTGTGTGGAGGATAACTTTCTCTTTCAGTAAGCGGAGGATATAACTAGGGGATCCTTCATCTTGAATCTTGTCCTGACTAACATGGAAGACCTTCTGGAGGATGTGAAAGTGATGGGTAACTTAGAAGGAAGTGATTGCGATAGGACAGAATTCCAGATCCTGAGACAGGAAATCATGAGGTCAGCAAAATTAGGAAACTAGATTTCATAAAGGTGGATTTTGTCTGATTCAAAGAGCTAATAGGCATGGTTTCATTGGAGGACAGATTGAAGGATAAAGATGCCCAGGAGGGCTGAGAATGTCTAAGGGGCACAATATTGGAAGCCCAACAATAAACTTTGCCAACATGAGGGAAGCACAAGAAGAATGGCAAGAGACTAATGTGGATGCACAAGGAGTTTTTAAAATGCCTGAAATACAAAAGGAAAGTGTATAGGCAATGGAAGAATGGGCAGGTCACCAAAGCAGCATATCAGAAAATAGCAAGAACCTGCAGGAACAAAATCAGTAAGAGGGAAATCAAGAACGAGCTGTACCTGGCACAGAAGGTTAAGGACAACAAGAAGAGGCTCTATGTCAGTCAGAAAAAATGACCAAGGAACCTGTGGGTCCTCTGTTAACAAGCTGGGGGGGAACTCCTAATCCATACTTCCTCATTTAAGATCCATGCCCTCATTTTTACCAGGTGATTTTCAGGGAAGGGGGAGGAAGGTGTGTGTCATATACACGTAAATAGGATATAAGTGGAGTGCTGATTTATCCTGTGGGTACTCTTTAAAAGCTCTTTTAACACCACTTATAAGCAGCATACTTGTAAATCCTAACAGGCACCAGCTGGCTTACCTGTTAAGAATAAAGATCTAGGAATCTGGAGATGTTATGCAAATGATTTAGTGCCCTGATTTGCACATGTGATCAGTATGCTTTTCCTCATTTACCTATATGACACCTAATGTATTTTGGTTTTAATGTGTCACTATTTAAAACAGCCCTCCTAGCTGTCTAACTATTCAAATAACCAAAGACGCAAAGAAGGTGGAACTACTCAACGGATACTTTATCTCAGTCTTTAAGGATTACATGGATAAGGAAGGGAGCAAGCTGAGGGAGGAGATAACAAAAGAGACTGTTGGAGAGCTTATGTTGGATCTTAATGAATTCAAGTCAGCAGAGTTAGATGAGTTTCAACCCAGAGTCCTGAAGGAACTAGCAGAGGAGATCTTGGAGCCTTTGGCAATGAAATTCATGAAGTCACAGGAAACAGGCTGGGTACCAGAGAACTGAAAAAGGGCCAATATAATGTCTATCTTTAATAAAGGCAAGGAGGACCCTGAGAACTACTGACTGGTTAGCCTCATCTCTATATCTGGGAAGTTACTGCAGCATATCCTAAGTAAGGCCATTTACAAACATCTGGAAGAGGAAGGGCTGACTGAAATCGGTCAGCATGGATTTGTGAAAAATAAATTGTGTCAAAGAAACCTGATCTCCTTCTTTGACAAATGCTACAGATTTAGTGTATCTGGACTTCAGCAAGGCTTTTGACAAGGTCTCACATGAACTTCTCATAAACAAATTGGAGAAATGTGGGCTGGATAAAACTACCACATGGTGGCTAGATAGGCGATTCAATAGCTGCATGCTTTTTGGTATCCTTTTTTGGCATCCTTTCATGTGTGAGAGATGGTAGATATTGCAGCCTATGACGCAGATGGTTTGTAGCATCTCATGTGACTGAACAGTTCAATCTGAGATTTGCATGATCTGGGGCAGTGGTTGCAAGTGTATGTGTCATGGCTGGGTAGTTCAGGAGCTGCTTGCTTCCTATGGATTCTTTTCTCTTCAAGCTGTTGTTCCTGCTGTGGACTTTGACGCCCTGGTGGAGACAATGATGCCACTTGTTCTGATTGCCTGCCAAGGTTTTCCATTGGTCAGGATCAATTCCAAGTGCCTTCATATCTCAGTTACATGCATCTTTGTAGCAAAGCTTGGGATGTCCTATTGTTCTTGTTCCCTCCGACAGCTCCCCATATACAGTGAAAACTTTGTTATCTGACACCCAGGGGGGAATGGAGGGGGCTGGATAACAAAATATGCCGGATAACTGAGAGGCCTGAACAGGCGTCTGCCTGTTTGGGCCACCGCCTGTCCTGCCGCATCTGGGGTGTCGCTACCTTTCCCGCCACATCACCGCCCCTCCCACGGGCCCCGAGGGACAGGGAGGGGGGACTGGTGCAGGCTGCTATGCCCCAGGCCATGGGGGCTTGGCAGGGCAGGCTGCTTTCCTCTGGGTCACGGGGGCTCCGCTAAACCAGAAGTGCCACAGTGGGCACTTCCGGTTTCACTTTTTCCTTACAAGCCGGCATGCTGGTTAACAGAGCATGCTGGCTTGTATGGTGCTGGATAACTCAGCTTTTACTGTAGCATGTCCTTGGGTATACATCCATCTTCCACGCTGCTCAAAAGGACTAGCCAGCAAGGGTAATTATTAATGGAGCAAGGTGCTACACTTTGGGAGGAATATCTGAAAACCAAATATAAAATGGGTGACACCTAGCTCAATGGAAAAGGACCTGGGAGTCTTGGTAGACCACAAACTCAACACGAGTATGCAGTATGATACAGCTGCTCAAAAGGCAAATACAGGTTTGGGATGCATCCACAGAAGCATTAGGTGCATGACATAGGAGGTGATAGTTGATGGCTGGAGAATGATATTTAGAAATTTGCTTTTAGAAATTGGCTCATAGGAAGAGTATGTATTGCATGAAAATAATGGTCCAGGGGAATGGCAAGGGTTAACTAGTTTCTAAAGTATGTTTGTGGCAACAGTCTCAAGGTAACAGATTCATGTTCTCAACACTTTTAGCATCTAGGAGTGCCTATACACGAGCAGTGAGGCTGCTCCGACGTGCTGTAAAAACAGCACGTCAGAGCAGGCTCAATTAATTGAGTCTGCTGGAGCATGGCAATTACCACACTCCAGCAGACTCCAGCGTCTCTGAATGAGCTTTAGTTAAAGTGCCCCCACTGCCATTTTAAAGCATGGGGACACTGATACATGAGATGCTTTGGGTGCTTTAATTAGAGCAGCTCTTGGAGCCACTCTAATTAAAGCACCCCCCACTCTCCCAGAGCACATGTATAGACACCCCAAGGGTCCAAGATTAGCATACAGACAGGCACATACATGCTGGGAAATTGGAAATATGCAGCAGTAAAATAACCACAGTGTTCCTTTAAGAACCAAAACAAGATAGGAAAATGCAGAATTCAGCATCAGGTCACAATGACTAAATGAAAATGGCAAAAAGTCCCTGGGATTCCCCGGTCTTGGAGGAATGACCAAATTAGGAGACTGGGAATGACCAAATTAAGGTACTGGAAAATGACCAAATTAAGATGTGTGCACATGATGCGTTTGAAAAACAGAGGATGATGCTGAAAGGGCAGAATGTGAACAGCATGACAACCACAAGAAAACCGATCAATGGTACCTGGAAATGAGGTCATCAGGAGAAAGAAAATACAAAAGGAGGTATCAGTAGGCAACGATGGTGCATTGGCCCCAAACTCTAAGACTGCTGATGCCTGTCATTCTATTTAATTGCAAGCTCCTGCCCAGGGGGGCCAGGCAAGGGGACCGCGTGTGCCACACGGGAGAGAGCACGGCAAGAAGTTTAAGTGTACTCGCTGGGAGAACAACCCATTGGGCTATGATAATATACAGACTGAGCCTGCAGCTGTAGCTCAGCTTGTGTTCATCACCTGGCTGGTCAGGGAGCTAGAGAGCTGCCCCTGCCATGCCCATGGGTGCAGGTCACCCTGCTCCCCAGCATCTCTATAGATTGGGTATTGCTGTGGGGTTTTTTGGTGCTTTTATCTAATAGCTGATTCAATCAGTTATTAGACAAAAGCATCAAAAAGCCCTGCTGAAGTGTGCAATCTATGCAGATGTTGGGCGAGCTGGATCAAACTAATGTGATGCCTCTTTTGGACAAGTGCTGTGCTCATTGCGGGCACGCACCAAGCTTAAAGTAAAGCCCTGTTTTTGGGGGGGTGGGGGTGGGGGGTGGAGTTTCCATGTCTGTAAACAGATTAATACAGATGTTATGGAAGTGATCACCTAATCACAGAAAAGTAGGACAGCATGAGGCAGGATCATTCCTATCCAACTATCCTATACAAATCTGTTGTCTAACCTATTAGATCAGGGGTTCTCAAAACTTTTTCATACTGTGACGAGGGGGTTGCAAACTTCTCTTCCCTCCCTAGTAGTGGCGGTGCAGGGGGCGGGCCTGCCACCACAGATGACTCCATGCTGCCGCTGCATGCTGCGTACCACTTCCCCGTGTCCAAGTTGGGCAGGCCAGCCGGCCGCCAGGGACCCTGTATTAAATAAACTACACAGTCAATCTTGACACAGCCACAAGACATAACAGCCTAACCAAGTGTAACCTTCCATTACACTTCCTTGTCTAATATGGACTGTTGCTATAATATCAGTTATTTTTATAGACTGTAACACTAAATATTTCTTATAGTCTATAAATTCTGTTACTATTTTTAAATGGAAACATGGTCCACAGCAAAATGTTTAAGTTCACATCTGACACGGTCATATAGTCAGAGTCATTTTCTTCCTTGCGTCATTAGTCTTTTTCCTTTGCTTCCTTGTGTCTTTCACACAGCAGCAGGGATAGGGAAAACAAAACTTAGAATTAGCAAATATTTCTGGAAACCTAAAATTTTTCAGGCAGAGGGAGTCCAGGGTAAGTTAGCATCATAAGCCACTTTTTAACTACCTATAAAGTGGCCATGTTTCAAGCAAGCAGTATTCCTTCAAAGCTTCATCTTGCACATGAAAAGGGAGAGGGGGAGCTTAAGATATAAATAGCATTTTTATTCTTTTACTAATCAGATTCACATACTCTTGGGGAAAAACAAGTTTAATGTAACAAGTCTCAATTCCTCCTGCGTTCTTCTGTTTAAAACTTTTTGGACTGGTGACTATAGAATTATCTTGTTAACAAGCTTCAACAAATGCTGGTTCAGCTATCAAGTAAATAGTTCATATTTGTGGGGTATTAACATTCAGTATTCTTATTAAAGCCATCATCTTCTCATAATAATGTCAACAGTTTGTGCCCTGAAGGAAATTTAAGAATAGAAAATTGTTCTATAGTGGTGTTTTAATTGAAATTATGGAATGAAAGATAATCTTTTTTGCACAAACAAAATAGTAAAAGTTTATGGAAAAAAAACAAAGTTAATCCAATTATGCAACTGTCCATACCAATTGGATTTTCAGGTTAATAAAATACTGCAATATTTATTTGAGCCCTATTTAGTACATACCTTTTTAGGGATAATAAAAATACTAAACTTCAACAATAATCAATTTAAATATGCAAGTTTGATTCTGGACATGCTTGATGTGTGAAAATATATATTCACAATTTTGCTAAATTCTATTCCAGTGGACTGTGCTCCTGATATGAATTTAGCTTTGTATGCTTGTGAAACAATTTTGGAAACAAATGCCATTTCTTAAGAAAGCTTTTATATTAAGTACCTTTAGCTAACAGTCAATCCTTACAATGAAATACAAGAATTTGCAAAAGTAATGTAATTTGATTGTGCATCTTGCAACATTTTGTTTTCCCTAAATATTTTAACTTGTGGAATAGTGTCATTATGTTTTCTCATCAGAAAATGTCTAGCCTTTCCTTTATTATGTAGTATGAATCCTAAAAGGTCAAAAACTCTGCTACACACCAAAAAAATCATTAAAAAAACTCCCTGAGTTTAAAGACCACTCAGTGATACTTTGGGGTCTACTGTATAATTTCTGAGTGTTTGGTCTTAGCAACACTGAATCTCTCTCAACTCCACAAAAATTTTGCACCATTAACAAAAATGGGCTATTTCGGCTGAAAGTTGGACCCAGTCCTACAGGTGACTTGTTAGTACCTCATTTTCCTGCTTTCTGATATTTACTGGTACCACACTAAAATAAGTGGAATAGTGTGTATGATAGGGTGCAGAGATGTAAAAGAGAAAGATCCGATAAAGGATATTTAAAGCCACTACCATATTCCTTATGTGCATTCAGATGGGAAAACATTAAAAATAATCTCTTCTTTGTTCTTTCTGGCACTCTGACCACTAAAATGTACAATCTAGACTGCCATAACTAAAAGTCTTGAACAATTACAGGGTGGATTTGATTTAATCAGATAGATTTAAATTTTAATTTGAATCACAATTTAAATCAAGGGTCAGGGAGCCTCAATTTAATCATTGTTTTCTATAAAAAGTGCATTCTTGTTTGATATCCTTTATTCATTTAACTTGTTGAAACTTTGCACTTTTAGAGAAAGTTAAGGGCTTGACTCTGTGTACACAAATTTGCAGAGAGACAAGTGCGTTGACAGGTAGGTAATCAGGTCTGTTATCGCTCATCTCCATATAATACTGTTAAGAAGGATGTTATCTCTGGATACACAAATTCAGTTTGAGAGCTGAAACTAAGCATCACAGAGAAGCTTAATGGGATCTTCTAGACGGAGCACTGAGTCCCACTGGGTAGACTGGTTTTCTTCAATATTTACTAATATATAGAAGAGTCCTTGGGAACCCCATAAGATTGAGCCCCTAATATAGCCCATGGCCTGTTGTGACCTATTTATAAAACTTTTCTAAAAAGGTACCTGAATAGTCTTAAATAGTATATAAATTAGAAGTTATAATCCCATTCCATAATGATATATTTGAACTTTAACATAAATTAAATCCATCTTTATATAGGTTTATTTTTTTTAAAAAGCATCTTAACAAAAACAAGCAAACAATGAAATAAAAAATCTGATTTAAATTTAAAAAATCTGTTTTTAATTTTTTTTTTAAATAATTGATTTTTATCCAACCTTAACAATTATAAATATATATGGCAAAATATAACTAGCCATCAAGAGGAAAAACTTAATTCTGGCCATTGAAATTGGATTCTAAATGCTGAGGGACTGTCTAATGAGGAATGGGAAACAGCCCTAAAATGCAACGGTCAAATAAGGGTTGATGTTTTAAGCATTTAAAAGCCATGTCACAAAGATAAAAAAAGGGGTTGAAGGGAGCAAAAATTTTGGTCGCACAATTCTATCTAGTCTGAGGATGTTAGATGCTAAAAGAACCATTTAGGTTCTGTAAAAAAAAAAAAAAAAACAACTTTCCTTTATTACCCCAAGTTCTGAAGTTATGGGCTAAATCTGTAGTTGGTATAATCTGACAGTGGTGATTGTGCAGAGAGAGCATAATGCAAAATGAAACATCTATAGTTCTTCTATTTCATTCTTTTCTCCATTCACATAGCAGCATAGGGAAGACTTTCAACCGCCGAAGGTCTGGAAGAGGACCATACTAATTGAGAAAAAACATAAAGCAATATGCTAAATATGACTTTTTCAATGGTATATTTTCATGAAAGATGGTTATGGACATTAAAGGTTACTAAAAATCTTAGTAATATAGGAGTTCTAGAGCTGTTATTCTTTTTGCAAAGCTCTGCACCAAAATAAGTATGATTCAGAAAGTGTGTTCATGCTCTCTCACTCTCCCACCCTCCACTCCTCCTTGTGGAGAGCCCAGTGGGCAAGACAGCATGGTCTTACATACTAGACACGCATGTGGGACTGGGCTGGCATAGGGTGGCGACCCCACCAGCCCTGTGCCACTCATCCAACCACTGTGCTAGAGTGATGGACACTAGAGGGAACCCTAAAATAGGCAGACTGTCTAAATTAAAAGGAAGAACTATTTGAAAAGATTTCATCCTCTTTGAATTTGATCCTCTATTTCGTGTCCTCAAATTAGTCCATACTTCTTTTCCAGCCTCTTTTATCAAATCTTGTCTTTTGGAAAGTTATACTGATTTTGGCTTAACTGTCTGACAAGACTAATTGTGTCAAATTACTACTGAGTGTAACAAATGATTTCTAATATACTATTTTAATTTTTCCTGATATTTATGGATCTACTCAAAATAGCAAAAGAAAAATACTGGCATGTGTCCAAAATGTGTTTAATTTCTATTGTTTCTAACCATATTTAAAGGTGTCATTGATAAATTACATAAAAAAAAAGGCTAGAGGAAATGTTAGTCACAAAGATGAAGAAAATAAATTACTTTTCTTGGTGCTGCTTGCTGGGATTTTTCCTACCCTTTGTGTTTTTCTAAAAATGATTAACTGTTGCTGTTGCCATTTCCTGAATGCATTTGATAAAAGATACAGTAAAGTTTTATGAGATAGGGTATGGAACTGAAACAGCTGAAACCCCAAAATAAAACTAGAGCATTTCACATGTAATGTCAGATAGTAAAAAAATATATACCTTTACCTCAGTTGACCCAAATAAATAATTACAAACTAGTACTGTCAACAGCTAACTGTGCCAACAGATGCTTCTCTGAGTATCTCTGACCCTTAGCATTGTTTAGTTACTTGAGGGATCTCTTAATATAACATCCATCAATTTTTTAAAGCTTAGGCAACAAAGGGGAACTTTTGTTATGTATTTGGATCCCTCAATACTGATTTATAATTTCAACTGGACAATAGTTTCAAAAACTTCTTGATACTGTGCTTTGTGTCCAAAATATACCACACACTTTTATATCATGTAAGGTTTGATAATAAATTGATAACAAATTTACCTGATGTTAATTCAACAGCCATATCCATTGGTCTGCTTTTGAATCAACTTAAATGGGGTTTTGGGAAAGCAATGAGCACATATTTAATAGGGATATAAATGGTTAAAAAGGATTATATTTATATCATTTATTGTTTATCATTTACAGTTTAGTGACCTTTGGTAGGAATGGCCCTGGCCCCTTATGTCTTCATCTTATGCCTGGCACTGTATAGGCCCCAGGCTGCTGGCAGGGGATGGCAGGTGCGACTGAGTGGCTGGGGGTGCTGCCCAGCTGCAGAGCTGTGGCATCCCCTCACTCCCATGGGCAGGGCCTGGGGCTGCAGACCACTCCTGTGCCCGGATCCCACTGCCAGAGTGGGACAGAGGTGCCGGACCCCACACAGAGGTCAGGTGGGGCCTTTCCGCCACAGCAGTGAGACTCCTGGCCCCATGGTGGGTCTGCCTGGCCCCCCCTGCAGTGGTGGGGCATGGGCAGGATGATGGGTTCCCTGCATCTCCTGCTGTGCTTGAGCTGCTGGGGCCTGGACCTGGAAGGCTCCTCCATGCTGCCAGGCTGGGACCTCCCCAGCTCGCCCTAGGGGAAGGGGGTTCTGGTCCCAGTGGGCAGCCCCTACTGGGTGCACTGCATCCTTTCCCGTCTGGGCCGGCACGGGGCCTGGCCCTGCCCTAAGGCGGGGTTGAGCACGCGGCTGGCTCAGCCCAAGGAGGTACCATGGCAGCTGGAGCAGGCTGTGCCAGGTCTGAGGGGTTGTTGATGGCCCCTTAGGCAGCGAGTACAGCCCCAAGGTCATTCTGAGGGCTGGCGGCACAGTGGCTCCAGTCTGAGAGGCTGCTGTTGCAGCCCTAATGCTGCCCCTGGGATCCCTACTGTGCTGCTGCCGCCCCTCAGGAACTCTCAAGGGCTGCGCTCACCATACAAGGGGCTAACGGTGATCCCTCAGGCCCAGTGCTGTCTTTGCCAGCCACCATAGTGCCTCTTTGGGCTGAATCAGCCACGCACTCAGACCCACCTCAGGGCTGGGCCAAGCTCCACATGGCTCCAGTAACAAGGACAGGAGGTGAACTCCACTGGTACCAGACCCCCCATTTCCCTAGAGTGAGCTGAGGGGGCCCAGCCCAGCACTGCAGAGGAGCCTTCCCGTCCAGGTCAGGCCCAAGCCGCAGTGGCACAAGTACAGCAGGCCTGGCACCTCCCTCCCTGTGGCAGCAGGATCCGGCACAGAAGAGGTCTGCAGCCCCAACTCCATCCACAGCCCCAGCCCTGTAGCTGGGCAGGAGCCCTAGTAGCTCAGCAGCGCCTGCCGCCCCCTGCCCACAGCTTCCCTCCAGTGGCCTGGGGCCCACAGTGCCAGGCACACAGCGAAGATAAGGGGCTGGGATCACTCCTACCAGAGCTCAATAAACTAGGTATGAGCTATCGGTTAACCGCTTAACTGATGCAACCAGATAAGGTTAAACAGAATTTTTTATCCATCTGAATCTTCTTACACTTTACTGTTTTTGAGATGTGTTGCTGTACATATTTATTTATTGAAAACATACTGTTGTTGGAAGAGACTTAAAGTCCAGGACCCTGCACAACTAGAATTAAAAACAAAGGTATTCCAAATATTGTACAAATGCTAATTCAATTAATCCTTGCCCAGTGACAAATTTAAAAAAAAAGTGTCTAACCTGTCCAGCAGGGGCTTTTTATACCCATCTCTACTTTTCCAATGTGCCAGACTGTACTTTTGTGTCCCCAGAAATAAGCATTTCTCTTGGAATGTTTTAGGCATTAAACAAGCAGAGACATGTCAACAGCCTGGAAAAGTTACTTTCTTAGTTAGGTAAGTTTCTTTTCCTTGGCACTGAATATCAGCAAGCAAAAAAACCATAAAACCAAAAAAACTAACAAAAAAGAACAGCCCTCCACACTCTTCCCCCCAAAACCTATGCATCAAATCTATCAAGTCCTCTCATACATCACGAATAAGCAAAAAAGAAACATACTACTCAGCTTTCTGATACTCCCCCATTCTCTGGCAGAAGCTCTCCCTAAAACATCTGCAAGTTATCTCATTCTGCTCCTTCAAACCCCACCTTTTCTACTCTCATTTACCAAAATGCATACAAAACACAACACCAGTTGGGTTGCTGGTCAGCATGATAGGAGCGTTCTCAGCACAGCAATATGTCACTGCTTTCCAGTACTCCCTGTGCATCAGCCAATACTCCTCTCATCGTAGGTGGTAAGCTCTGTGGGGCAGTGAACATTTTTGTTTTGTATAGCATACAGCACAGTTAGGCTCTAGTCCACAACTCAAACTTGTAGGTATTAGGAAAATAAAAATCAATTTAAAAGTATGGACTCTCATGGTTACATTATTTAAGCTATAACTTTAAATGACAAAGTGTTTTAGATTAGTATTTATGCTGCTAAATGAGTACCATTATTTTATTTGATGCATCTGCTGAGCAGAAAACTTGGTCTAATTCTCCCTCCCTGTGAGTGACCCAACAAAGATGGGAGGAGGCTCCAACTCCACCCTCTGACAACAGTTCAGAGAGCAGCTAGGCAAGACTCTTGGGCTAGGGACAGATAAATTATACATAAACCAGTTTAAGTGATCAGAAACTGGTTTAAACCTGTAGCAGAACAGATATTCAGTGTACATAAACCAGTCTGAAAATGGCTGAAACCAGTTTGAGATAAAACTGGTTGAATGCAGTATCAGACTTAACTGATTTGGGTCAAACCGGTTTATGCAATGTCTGTTCTAGATCCCCTGCTGATTTAAGTTAAATCAGAATCTCCCAGTTTCCCAGCATGATCTCTGGACTGGGCAGAGCTCTCTGCTCCACAGCAGAGCTGGCCCCTGCCCCCTGGCCAGAGCTCTGGCAGACTTGCAAGCACAGCAGGGTCTGCTGGCTTCTCTGTGTCCCCTCCCACCACCCCTCACCACTCGCTGCTTAAGCAGGGATCCCTTCCTCCTCTCTGTCACAGCATGGACCATAGCCAGCATGTGGTATGCTAGTCACTGCTGTGTAAGGCTCCAGCAGAGACTGCAAACACAGCAGGGTCTGCCTGGCTTCCCCCCGCCTTACTCCCG
>NW_005841882.1:3261876-3271809 GCF_000455745.1 Alligator sinensis | reverse complement strand
GGCCCAGCACAGCAGAGATGTGTAGGGCACAGCTCTCCCTCTTCAGGCTCTGGGCAGGCCAGACAGGATCAGTCGGCAACTCTCCGGTGCCCACACCCTGGCCCTCAACAGCTCACCAAAACTCCTTAAGTGGCCCTCCAGCCCAAATAATTACCCACCCCTGACTTACAAGGTCAACAACCAAAGAACATCCGAAGTTGCCTCTGAATCATGATCAATACTGCCAACCCCAACAGTTAAAAAAAAATCAAGTCAGGTCCTAATAATCATGCAATTAAAAAACAAAAACACAAAAAAAAAAGAACTTCAGGATGCGTCTCAAAGATGATATTACATATTCTTTCCAATATCTTTTCTCATATGATTTTTGAATTACCCCCATCTGTACCTATCTAGTATGTGTGTAGTCCACTCCCAAATTCATGATGTAAGGTTGCTTTGGTCATTTTGAAAGTGAAGGTTAGCAGCTTATGTTTGACACTTTAGAGAAGGGAGAGCCAGTAGAAGGATGTAAAGAAGGACAACCTGGTTAAGTGGAACAGATGAGAAAAAATGGTCTTTGCGAGAGAATTCTAGACTAATATCTAGACTAGTCAAGAAGCCTAGGGCAGGGTGCCACCTTCTATACCAGTGGTTCTTGAAGTTTTTAGACTGAAATCACCCCCCAGGGAAGATGGAAGAGCACACACCAACTGCAGAAACTTCCTCAGCCTGACGAAGGGTTTTTAAACCCGAAAGCTTGCTTAAATTTTTTTCCCCCAACTATTTAAGTTGGTCTAATAAAAGATATCAGATTCACCCAAAGAGCCTTGTCTGGAAAATTATAACAAATTTATACATTTTTCATGCACAGCATTCAATTGGGGGGGGGGGGGGAGTAATCTCATCTTCAGGGTCATCTATATTTGAATAAATATGGTAGTTAATTGTATTATCTCAAGTTAGGCAGAAGGAAGGACAGGGTGGTGGTCCCTTTGACACTAACTTGTTCAGAGAGACGTGAGCTTTCACAAGTGACTATTTTGTCAGATGCTATGACAAAGTAGATTGTAGCCTACAAAAGCTTATGCCACTCTGAGAGAGTTAGTCTCTAAGGGGCCTTCCTGCCCTACCTTTTGCCTGTCTTCTGTATTTAGTCTAGCCATTAGATATTTGGTAATATCCCATTTCTTTCTATCCAGGCAATGAAGAAACTATGTCTTCTTCCCTGAACTTACTATATGAAGCCAACGAATCCACTCTTGGTAAACAACATGGGGAATACTGTTTGCCACAAATTTTCTCTGACAAGCTACTCTGCATTATGAGTGGGCCATTATATTTCAAATCAGGATTGCTGAATGATTTTCCTTGATTGCCTAGTTTAAACAGTTTCTTTCCAATTAATTATGTCTGTAGTTTTGGGGCTATTATGCCCAGCAATCCAGAATACCTTGTTGCAAAGGTCAGAACAGAAAACATAGTTCTGCTGTGGTGAGCAACAGAGGAGACAAGCAGTGAAGTGGTATATCCTAAAGTAGTATAGGCCACTGGGTACATGCTAAGTTTTACCGGGTAAAGCGTGGCAACCTAGAAGCTTTACTGAAGCCGCCCTCTTTTCAGTTACTCTTTACTCTTTCACTGTACATCCAGCATATGTCCTTTTTGATGCATATCTTGGGCCAATGATGGTTCTTGAATAATAAAAGGTGGCTTTGTAAAGAAACACAAGGTTTATTCTTTTTTTCTGTTGCTTTTTCTACACTAAAAGTTAGGCTCTTATTCTAATCTGCAAGATCATAGGTGACTGGAAAATTAGCATAATTAAAAGCATTAAAAACTTGTGACCAAGGACTAAATTAAATTTTGGTTTCAGGGGATAAAAGGGTGATATCATATTTAACTATATCAAACATTCCTTGTTTGGCTTTTGTTAATACCACTTAAAATACATTGAAACTTTATAAAAGGGTTCTTTTCTCCTAACACCTTTCCCACTGTGTTTAAAGGATGAATAAGATCCCCAGCACATTTTTCTGAGTTTTCCAAGTGGCCCTTCAACCAGGAAAAGAAAAGAAAAGAAAGGAAGAGAATAAGACAGCCCACTCATGACAATTTTAAGAAAAAAAAAAAAAAAAAAAAAAAGGCAACAACCACCGCAACGCTTTTGCTTGAAAACAACCACCACAACTACAAATTGTTCAGCTGACAGAGCAAAAAAGGGGAACATTTTTTCCCCCCCTTAGGTTACTCTCAGATTGTGATCAAGTAATTACAAACATACTGCAGGAAACATTTTTGTGTTTGTATAAAGATATTTTATGAATATAATTTGTATTTCAAAACATCTATGAGTGAACATTTTAATAACCCAAATTAATAACTGGTAGGATACAAAATTCCAATTCACTCAGATTTATTCAGACAAGAAAGAAGGACTTAATACTAGTTTTTCAAAATGCTCTTGTATGCATAATTGAAAATGACTGCTAGATGGATTTGGGCTTACTTTTGTCTTAACAGTCCCCCATAAGAAAAAAATAAACCACAAGAAGCTATGTTAAATTAATGTCAAGGCTCTGGCTGAAATTCCATCCTTAGCTTATTCTATTGTGCCTAGATACAGCAAAGGTTTCAAACAGTGGGTGTTCCCACATACCACATGCTCTACAATACAGGGCACAACTGAATGAATTAAGGATGGGGCTTCAGCCTTAACTTGGAATTTAGTTGCTTTTGTGGTTTTAAGTCAGACCTTGAATGTTAATTTGAGAATGTTAATGGTAGAGCTATAATAGTTAATGGTGAATTAGACTTGAATGACATCAAAAGAGCCCTCTAATGACGCAAGTGTTTCCCACCACTGTTGAGGTGGCAGAGTATCAGTTCTCAGGTAACTACTGGCGTCTGTAAGCATTATTGAAGATCATGGTCTGCTGCTTGCATTGAGAAATGCTTAAGGCAATTTTTTACATTAATGCTTTTGGTCCTTCAAGATCATTTTTGAATTTGTGTGCTAAATCTGCTTACCTTTGACATTTATTTTGAAAGCTAGTGAAGAATATTTGAGGTTTCCTTTTTTATTTTGGTCTCTATAAAAGGCATACTCTCACCAGCAGGGACCCAACTCCCCAGCACTTTTTCCCCCATTTGCTCACTGTATAGAAATACAATGAATAGACCTCGCTTGAACGTGTTCTTCTGCAAACAAAAGTCAGTTATATCTTTTGAATATTATTTATGAACTAATACCTGTTTAACAGTGGAGAGTTAGAAGGGGTTAACAGGGTTTTGTTTATATGACAATGTAGCTAAGCAACACAAATCCTGTACAGCATTTAAGGAAAGATTTAAGCACTCAATATGTGGAACATATGCATACACAGACTCAGTATTTGTACAAGTGGACTATTTCAATCTAAATAATTATTAATAAATTTAACTACATTTAACATATCATTATAAAGTTATATCAGTTGTTCCTTCTTTTTTCTTCCTTTGTACAGAGCATAGTGTCTTGGTACGTTCATCACCTTTTTTGGTATATTTCTCTCCTTGGTCCAGTTTTTCTGTAATTTCAATAATGTCTAATTTTGAATGATTTCCTCTCAAAAACTATTCTTTCTATTATATTCTTTGTTCCCTTTGACACTTTTCTCATTTGGCCTCTGTCCAGGTCTCCCCCCTCTCCTCCCCATTTTCTTAACCTGTTATCTTTTTCTTAGGGTTTTAATTCATGTTACGTCCTCTTTCTTTACTCCCAGCCTTCTCTCTAGCTGAAGTTTTTTGTGTGTGCGTGCACACAAGAGAGAGATCCTCTTTTCTCCTCTTTCCTTTTGGATATAAGAAAAGGACACAAGATGTTTTCTTCGTCCCCTCAGAGACAGAAAGTCAAAAGCAATCCTTTCTTCCACCTCCCAAGATCTGACAGAGTGTATTGATTGCTCCACTAACTCTGCCTCCCTGCCACAACTAAAGCAGGGGCAATATAAAAAACCTAGCTGGTGCCACCAGATCCTCTGGAACACTGGGTCTGAATCTATAAATTCACTGTAAATCCAGGGATGGATTAAGCAAGTCTGTCTTAGATTTCCATGAATCTTATGAAAACTGTGCACTTAACTTGTGTGAGTATTGTAACATCAATTTCAACCAAATCTAGTTTGGATCTAACAAGATACTGAAATCTAAAACTAACCTGAAAGCTCAACTCATCCTTAATCTATGCTTCAAAAGTTAACACATTTAGTACATGATGAACAAAGAGAACAAGAAATTAAAGCTTGGAGTTCTCAGGTTTAAAGTTTAAAACTTTCATAAGTGAAAAAGATTTAACAAGAAATACATAAAAGGTATGCATTTAAGTTGATATGTATTTTATATGATGAAGACTGAGCCACATATTATACAAACATTTACTCAAATTCACAAAGCTACTAAAAATCAATATCAAATCAAAGGGACCAGATCAGAAATAAAATATTATTTTGAAGTGAATTAGTCTATTTGATTTCATTTCCATTTTATATTTCTCTGGCTTAACCCAACAGATCAACTTGCAAATTTGGAAACAAACCAAACCAGAAAAAAGTTAATGATTTCCATTTGAAAAAAAAAGTTCTATCCATTTAGAATACTGTGTCTAGCAACATAAAATTAAATGCACTAATGCTGTAGTGCTATCACCCATATCAGTTCCAAATGCTATTGTTATAAAAACTTTCCCAGAAAAAACCCTGAGGTTTAGAACAGATTACCGAAGCAAGCTGATGCAACTCATCATTCTAAGAATGAAGTAGTAGGGTACTTGAGGAACTGAACCTCAAAGTAAAAGAAAATGAAATTAAGTCGGGGTGGGTAAAATATAGCCTGTGGGCTAGATCTACCAATTGATTGCATCTGGCCCTCGACTCCTCCTGTGGCACCCTGCTTGGGGCCAAGCCCTGCCTGCTCCAGCCTGGGGCAGCCTACGCTGTGCTCCTGCCCACACCCACTGATGGCCTTTGCCTTGGCCCCAGCCTCAGCCAGTGTGCACAGCTTCCCAGTAAGGTTGCTGTTACAGCCACCTGGGTACTGCTCGGCTCCCCCTGCCTCCAGCAGCTCCTACTCTTCCTGACACTCCAGGTAGCAGGTAATGCAAGGAAACAGCAGCTGTGGGGATGTGTGCCAGGCATCACACGCCCACCAGCCAGGGACGGGGGAAACTGCAGATGGGTAGCTCCTGCCCCAGCGCATGGGGCTCTGGTTCCAGTTCCTGGCCCCCCTCCATCCACTCTGCCTGCTTGGCACGATAAGCAGCCACTTGTGGGCAGCCAAGTGAGTGGGAGGCAGCCACAGAGGTGCAGAAGGGGCAGGAGGAAGAAGAGTTGCTGGAGGTGTAGGGAGCTTAGTACCCAGCAGCAGCAGAAGCAGCTCCGCCAGGGACCTGTGCATGCTGGTCAGGTGCTGGGGCTGGCAACAGGTGCAGGGAAGTGTGGTGCTGGCTACGCACAGTAGGGCCAGATGGGGCTTGACCCTATGTGGAGTGTTGTGGGGATAGCCGCAGGCCAGATGAGGGGCGAGGTGGACTGTACCTGCACTGCACCCCCCTGGGTGAGCTCTGCTGCATGCGCCCACCCCTGGCAGGCTCCTGGGGCCTAACACATGGGCAGCCCCCTCCACACATGTGCACTCACTACCCCCCAGCCCTGCCTACACACAACTATCCACCTCCACGCACACCCCCCACATCCAACCCTGCCCACACACACACACACAAAATATACAAGAGTAAGACTTTATTTTGAGCTATTATGCAATCATCTCTATATACACTAGTCAAAAAAACATAAAATCAGGATAAAACTATTTTTTGAAATAAAATTTTAAAATGTTATAGTAAATGTTTGATTTTTAGTATATGATTTGTTTTTATGTCTAATTTGTTAAAATGATGTCTTCTGAAAGAATGAGTGCAGCCCTTGACAATTCACCAAAACTCATTAAGTGGCCCACTAGTCAAAATAACTGCTCACCCCTGAATTAGATGGATCAGTTCTTATTAAAGAAAACATATGACCACTAGCTTCTTCCTTCTTCAAAATGTTACTTAAGACACTTCTGCTATGATGACTATAATGATAGCTAAGGATGAGACTGCAGTTGAGTATGTATGTGTTGACACTGCTATGGGCTAAAGAAAAAAAAAAGATTTAGATGATTAAGTTGTGGCTTAGGAAGAACTTATACATTTAAGTCCCACTGAGCAATTCAGGAAAGCTCTACCTAAACACTTGGATACAGGATAAGACTGACTTGCACGTCTAAAGTGCAGCTACCCACATGCCCATGAGAGCTGTCATTTTGAATGTGTGCACACTACCATTCTAATCACACCCAAGATTCTTTGGGATTCACTACCTAGGCATCCCTGTACCTAAATCTCCTAAGGGATCTGATTAATATGCATGTTTAATAGGGAAGGACCCCACCTTTTGCCATACAGTCCAGTGGTTAGAGCCCTTGCCCAGAAAGTGGAACCTGTTTTAGACCCTCCTTAGCTCAAGGAAGTTTGAACCTGCATCTCCCACTTCAAGAACTGTTTATGCCTTTTACCCAATATCTAAACAATGCAAAATGCATAAGTAGCCCTAGGGGCTATAATCCAGGGCTCCCTCCCTCCAAGGACACTGCACTCCTTGCTGGGTTTATGGAGTCAAGCTCCTTCTTCCTTGCTCTCATTTGGCTTTAAGAGTTTTGAACTCTTGGCTGCCTTACTTCAACAGGAAGCATTAAGATTGCCTTAAGCCTTGCCCAGCCCATAGCCTGGTGGTGAGAGTACTCACCTGGAAAGTGGCTGATGTGGGTTTAAACCCTGAGGCTAATGAGGATCTAGAACTCGGGAGTGCTTTAACTACTACGATAGTCAGCAACAGGTTAGCCTTTTCTTCCAATTATGTGGCAAGGTCTGTGTGGGGTTTCAGGCTGTGAATCCCAAACTAACTAACTTAGGGTTCTAGAGGAACATCTAGCCACAACCTAAGTTTGGGAAAAGGATGAGATTTAAGATGCGTGCCCTTTTCCCATATTTACTGTTGACTGATCTAGCTGTCATCTTGATGAGCCTACAGGCTGTTGTGAATCCATATTCCAAGTGCTCTCTGTTCAAAGAACTGCAACCCTGGGCACCTAACTCAGATATCTGAATTTCAATCCTGGAGGCAAACACCCAAGATTTGAGCAAGATGACACTCAGTACTGCCTCAGCACTGCTGCTTTTTGTTTTGGCTCTGTTTTCACTTGTGGATAGGTCTTGGATTAAGTACGCTGCTGCAGAGAGCAAATTTCACTTGTGTTCTACAGAGACTAGCCCACTGACTCCAAAGCCTGACTGGGGCTTTTGTACACTACTGCAGTAGGGGTAATACTATGTTATTTAGTCATAGTTTAAAACTTTTTAACTCTTACCACTCAATTCCCACAATCTCTGGCTGTTTTGCGCTCATAGGCTAAGTACAGAAAAGCTGGAGATGGAATAGATTCAATCTTTGCAGGTTAGTCTGGGCTGCATAGATTGGATCAACATGTAAGTGAACAGGCATTCATTTTTTATTGCAAAAATGCAGCCACATGTCTGCAGTGGCCAAAGCCAGAAGGGAATGGGCAGGGGGAAAGGAGGAAGTGCACTAGAGCATGCCTCCCTGCTTGGCTGGAGTAGACAGCTTGGGCCAAGGCCAGCCCGCCCACCCTGTGAGGTGGGGTTTGTGGGGGAGCTGCAAAGCATCCTGGGATGCTGGGGGACTGTGAGTTAACTTGAAGCTGGAGGGGGTCTGGGACAAAAGTTCAACAAACCAATTTAACCTAAATCAGTTAACTCTGATACTACATCCATCCAGGCTTATCTTAAATCACTTTTCACCATTTTGAAAGTAGGTTATGTGAACTAAACTTCTGTTGTGTTACAGATTTGAACAAGTTTCTGATCACTTATACCAGTTTGTGTGTAATTTCTGTCCCTAGCCACAAGGTGAAGACAAAATATGAAGTTAAAACACATTTTCACAAAGAGAACATAACAAAAGCAGGCAGAGTCCACAAGTTCTAACAAGACACAGAACTAACTCATTTAACACACCATAAATTTACACTTCAACTTGCAAGTTATCACACTGTGCTGCTGATAAAATCCACTACTTCAATAATACACTGCTTGCACACACTTCTTTAGAAGTAAATATATACAGAAAAAATGGAAAGTCACATAAACACTTTAAAGGTAACAGGAAATAGGTTTGTAGAGTTCTCAGAAAACTCAATAAACAATCTTAATACCTAATAATCTGCTAGTTGATATAAGTGGACAAATGTATTGCTGGTGTATCCATATAGAATACATACTATTTTGTTCCTACAAATTTAAAATGGTAAGCAATATTATTTGCTTCATAATTCTTATGTTTACTACAGTACCACATAAAATGAAAGGGTGGGTATTTGAAACAAGAAAAGGTATTCTTGCCTATTTGCTTCCCTGATTTTGGGGGAAAAGATAATATTTTCTGCAGCCATCCTTTTCTTCCCCACAATTTTTCAGCTGACTTAAGAGCAACTGGCAGAGGCCTAGGAAGAGAAATGCTGAACTTTTCCATGGATACTGTGCTTGTATGATCTTGGGCTTGCACATGTTAGTCTGTGGTTTACACTACACAACACTTTGCTTTGGTGCGAGAAGGTGCCTTTTTCAACAGCTTTCTAATTTGTCTAAACTGTAGCAGTCCAGACCAAACAATGTTAAGCCTGAAGATATGACCCACTACACTGAGATACAGCCTGCCAGTCATGTCCAGGAATCTGGGTTTTCCCTTTCCCAGGAAAAAAAAGGAGAAAAATGTGGATTTTCCCCTTTACCTGAGGAAAATGCAGATTTCTCATTTTAACAGAGAAACCCATGGATTTTTCAGTTTTGCAAAGAGCTCTCTGCAGACTAGCAGAGTTCCAGCCTGCAAGGGGCTGGGAGGGAGTGGGAGGAGGGTGGTCAGGCAGGGGGCGCCATGTGCATATATATATATATATATATGCGCACATGGCTGCCAGGCAGCTTGGACAGCAGCTCCCATAGGTAAGGAGGGGTGGGGATTGAGGCCCCCATATGGCATATGGAGGCAGGGAGTTGGGCAGGGTTGAGGCTGTTGCCCAGCTGGGTGGTGCATAGGGCTTGGCACCTGGGACTGCACCATGTGGCCGCAGGGCCCTGGTGGGGAGTGGGACGGGGCTGTGGGCAGCTTGACCAGAGGGTTGGGGGTGGGGCTGGCTCCCTGATGCTGCATGCACTCCCAGGGAGGCAAGGGGGAACCCATGCCCCCCAGATCTGTGTGCGGGGCAGGCTGCCAGCCCTGCTGCCCTTGCCAGGGGCCTCCAGAGCCCAGCGAGTGCAGCCCAGCACTGTAGGGCACAGCAGGGCCACAAGGGGAAGCTCTGCACTGCTGTGAGCTCTGCGCTGCCCTGGCGAGGCAACCCTTGCACATGCGGCAGCAGTGTGGGGTTGTGGCCCTCACTGCCGCTGCATGGGCAGGGGGCATGTCACCAGGGCAGCACGAGGCTTGCAGCAGCAATAAGCTTCCCTGTGCAGCCCTGCTGTTTCCTGCAGCGCCTGGTTGTACTCGCTAGGCTGTGGAGACCCCAGGGGAGGGCAGCAGGGCTGGAGCCCAAGCCTGCAGCAGGCAGCCTGTGCCTGCCCCCACCCTACACACAGATGTGGGAAGGCATGGGTCCCCCCTGCGTCCCCAGGAGTGCATGCAGTGTCATGGAGCCAGGCTCCTTCCCCCCGCAAACCAACCCCACAGCAGGTAGGCAGTGGAGTGGGGAGCTGAGCTCTGCTCCACTGCAGCAGCTGCTACCTCCTGTTGGGGGAAGGGAGCTGTGGACCCAGGTCCCTGACCCCATAGTCCTGGCATCTAGGGGCTCCTCTGGCAGGGC
>NW_005841882.1:3238640-3261808 GCF_000455745.1 Alligator sinensis | reverse complement strand
GAGCAAAGGGCACAAGCAGAGCCAGGTAGGTTCTGTGGGGGAGTGAGGAGCCTTTCATTTTAATAACAGATTTGTGGGGGGTTTTTTGTTGGGTTTTTTTTTTTGTTTTTTTTTTTTAAATCAGGGAAAACCAGGATCCCTGGTCATATCAGTTTAATATGGTTACAAGCTCTTCACTGTAGGGGCTCTTTCCCCTTTTCTTTGCATAAAGGCTAGGGACAGAAATTACACATAAGCTGGTATAGATGATCAGAAACTCGTTCAAATCTGTAACAGAACAGAAGTCCAGCGCACATAAACTACTTTCCAAATGGCTGAACCCAGTTTGAGATAAATCTGGATGGATATAGAATCAGACTTAATTGATTTAAGTTAAATTGGCTTATTGAACTTCTGTCCCAGATCCTTTCCAGATTCAAGTTAACTCACAGTCCCCCAGCATCCTGGGATGCTTTGCACCCCCCTGCAAACCTCCCCTCACAGGGTGGATGGGCCACTTTGCTCAACCTGTCTGCTTCAGCTGGGCAAGGAGATTGCAGACATATGGCTGCATTTCCGGAATCAAAAGCGAATGTCTGTTCACTTGCTTATGAATGCAATCTACACAGTTTAGATTAAACTGTGAAGATTGAATCAATTCAGCCTTGGGCTTTGATTGTCTGTCCTTAGTCAAAGTGCACATCAAAAAAAAAAATTCTAATGGGCTTCAATGAGAGAGAGCCCTTTAAAAGGCTATTGTTCAGAAGATAGGAATTAATCCTGGAAACAGGAAGAAGGTAGTGCCTAGTTGATGGACAGAAAGTGCGAGACTGGTCAACATCTAAATGAATACAATCACAAACCAAGTATGGGGAAAGATGACAAAGAAAGTGATTTAAAGGAATAAAAGCAAGCACAGAGCAGGATTAGGAGAAAGTAAAAGTACTGTTAAAAGACAGAGGTGGATAAGAGATGAGAAGGAACCTGACTCTGAGGTAGTAACATGCAAGAAACTAGAGAACAGTGTCAAGGAAAATGATGAACATATTTTTGTAATTAAACAGATCTGGAAACAGAATTGATGGGACTGCTGATAGTAGAAAGATTTTTTGGGGAAAAAAGATTCTTTATCAACCTTATAAGCAGAGTTTTCAGTGAATTGTATTTCCATTTCCAATTGCTCTATATACCATGCCGTTACTATATGCCAACAATATTTCTGAAGAGGTATTATATTGGTATGTTATTTTACAATCTACATAGTTTGAGGGAAGCATTTTGAAAGGAACTGTTTGCCTGCCCTCAGAAAAGCCTGTTTGCATATTTTCAAAATACTTATCTGAATACCTGTCATTTATAAGCACTATAGTTAACATGTTTGCACATTCATAATGTTTTAAACAGTGACTAATACACAGTGCCTTTCGGAAAGGTACAAGTAGAAATAGTCTTAGATTTCCATATCAGCTCTTACAAACATGCAGTGTGCCAAATATAATTAGACATTAAAATGCACATCCTTTAATCTGTCAATTTTTAACCTAGGTACTTTGTGCTTGCTGTGCCAGGGATTTATTCTGCAGCACAATGACAGGATTGCATTACAAGAAATACACCTTCAGTTTTAGCTGCAGAGCAGACTGACACATACAACATCTGCTGATCAAAATAACTACCTGGTCTTTGAAACCTGTAGACTTTGGGACAATAGGTTCTCCACTATGAGTAATAAGCATCCCAAAAGGCAGAGCATCTTTTGTGGTCTTACTGTAGTAGAAGTGATCTACATACTGGTTCCAACATATGGACTATGTAACTCAAAATAAAGAAAACAGGAAATACAGCTCATAATAATAAGGCCCCCCATCACCCTGAAAAAGATAAAAAATTCAAGATTATAAATATCTTTTAACTGAAAAAAGCGCGTACACCTTTATTAGTTTTCAGTTAGTCCTTAAGGAGCAGTATTAATTGACAAATCAGACTGCAACTGTGGTTTAAGATCAAATAGGGCTTGCTCTGAATTAACCCAAATTTCATGACCTCTCTTCCTGACGCTTCCCACATGAAAGAGAAACTCAGGTGGTGCCAAAATGCTGTTGAGTCTTTTGAGCTAAGCCCCATTGGCTGGTGCTCAAGTCTGTGAAAAATAAGCATGGAGCTTACTTCTAAGAGCAGCGGCCTTCTCAGCCACAAACCCTGGACGCTGATGTTCCAAGGGCCTTTTCTTTAAATCCAGCTTTGCATTTAGCAATACCAGAACTCAGTATTCATGACAGGTGACCAAGATGGTCTTGAAATACAAAGTTATTTTACAAGCGTTGGACTAACTCTCAGTAAAGAAGGTGAGGATGACAGCTAAAAAAATCTTTTGTGAAGACAATATATATTTTTAATGAAACAAAACAAACACAGAACTCCATGGACAATTTTATTTGAATGTAGACAAAAACATCCGCTTGCTGCAAATGTTTTGAAACAGCAAATTCATTGTTTAGAATAAAAAATTAAAAAAATTACGTGCCCATCACTGGTGAATGCAATTCTTAAAAAAAATATTAACTCATAAGAACATGCAAAAGGATCATCTCATATATGATAGCTGATGTATTATTGGAAAGTGGGGTACATTATTACTTAAGTATTTTTTTCCTATTGTTTTTGAAGAAACTGCATTTTTCTGAGGCAAATGGTACTATTGCTTTAGGATATGCTGCTGCCAATTGAAAAGGAACACTTCATTAAGTCCATTTAATTTTGTTTTTATGTTTTTTCCATAAGTTTGAAACCTTTTCTTTAATTGTCAGGAGACACAAAATGTTTCTTCTTTTAGAAGTCTGATATCTTCCAAGTTAAAGTAACAAAAATTTGTTAGGGGGGAAATAGTCTGTTCATGGTGTGCTTTCAAACTATGGAACTAAGACCAAGAAATTATTGACAGAAGTTGATTACTGAACGTTTTTTCTGAATTTAGGCTACTGTACGTTAAACTACATTATTAGCCATACCATACAATACAGTTTCTCAACTTAGAGTGTCTGGTACTTTATAAAGCTGGTTTAATTGATGTGGAGTGAACTGATTCAGTTGCCATAAAAAGGGGTACTACTACCACCACCTCTCATATAAAGCATTAAACACCATCTGCAAAGTGTGAAATCCTTCACTTTTAAAGAGAGCGAACTGTCACTAATACGTAAAATGTCTATAGTGGTAAATCAATCAGAGTATAATAGCATGTAAAAGCAAATGGGAAACAGAACCAAATGGAAGTTTGTTTGTTAAAAAAAGGTTTGAACATGTTATAAAAGCCATGAGTAGCTAACAGTTTAAGATCTTCAGTATGTGGGTCAGGGTTGTGTTCAGAGGATTTAGACTGGTCCCAACAGCGACCAGGAAAAACATTGAAATGTCTCATAAGCTTGGTACAAAACTAACTCTTACAATTGAAATGACTTTGTTGTAAGTAATGTTTATACTGTAATTAGGCTGTAAAAATATATTTATTTCCCCATAAAGCTGCTGACTTCACATTCAAGTAAGTGATTTGTTTTATGTGGGAGTGAGTGTTCTTAGGGCATGCATGGTGTAAAACTTTTATATATCTTAAAATGCATTACACTTGCCAATAAGTGGACGTTTTCCCTGGTCTTTGCTGATTATTTTTTTAAACTTTTTACCTACACAATTTTTCCCTTTATATGCTTACCAACATATTTTATGTGACAAAAAGATTACAAAGGGAACAGAAAGACAAGATCAAGAAAGACAGCTGAGAAACCAGTATGATGCTCAGTTTAAAGTTTTGCTGCCTTCTGCTGTGAAAATGGAAACCAGTGGAAAAATTTTAAATATCTATTAGGATAGATATTCACTTTTATCACCGTTCTTGTTTCAAATGGTATAATACTTAATTTTACAGTTTGGGCCATACTTTCAAAGTATGAAAGAAAAGCATTTTGCCCTCCAACCCCGAATGCAACATGTTCAAATTGCCACAATAGATGGATTTTATTTAAGCACATCCTATTTGACTAATTAGTTATTCAAAGAATTTTCAAAAATTTAAAGGAAAAGGCTAAGCTGCATACATGCTGTAAAAAGACAATGATAAGAACTGGTTTAAAAAAAATCTTATGATTTCCACAAAGCATTATGGCTGGGCCATAACTAAACAGTTTTTGAAAACATCTACAAGGAAAAAGGTTGAAAACAGCATGGATGACAGAGAAACTGATAGAGGATAAGAAATGATCTGTCTGCAAACTCAAAGTAAAAAAAAATATATATAAATTTTAAAGTTTAACCAAGCAAATACTACATCTAAAAATCTGGATATCAAAAGACTTAATAGCCACAGTTCAAATTACAGGAATTAAAATGATCACTTCTAAAGTTAGAAGCTTCAAGGATAATTCTGTCAGGATTTCAAAAGGGTTTAACACGAAGCCTTGTAGGCACCATAAATATTTAGCAATGTTATAGTAGCTGGAGTTATTACAGAATAAGAAATCTGTGCATTCTTGATTAGTGCATGGTAGTTACTACTTTTTTGTTTTTATTACAATGCACAAAACTTTCATCCCTATGTAGTGACCTTCCTTGCCACAGAGAAAGGTCAGATTTGTTTCACCCAGTCCTCTCTTCAGAACCCATAACTACTGCAACTTAAGCAGCCAGGAAGATGCAACAGAGCAATGAAGGGTTCTTCCTTCTCTACAGTATTGGAGAGCAATAAGTTGAATATGTAACTTTATTACAATTTTTTAAATGTTTTCTCAAACCCAAGATGCAGCTGGTTTCTGTTATCCTGCTGACACCACAATGGACTGTTTTTAGGCTGTAACATCACCTACTCAGGTAGTCAAGCATCTGCTGACTCCCCCAGCCACAGGCCTCCATGGCTATCAGTGGTGTTTAATTTACAAGGAGCTGCTGTATTCCTGGAAGACGACCATGGTGACAGTACAAACATTATGTTTCCTTGGGAGGTCCAGAACTCAATCTGATACAATCTTCTCTCCATCTCCTGCAACTCAGCAACTATCATTTCCTAAAATAGTTTGACTAGAATGTTTATTTCAAGAGGGATAAAATTATGCATGAAACAGGTTGAGTCAAGTTAGGTCTATATTGGTCCATCTCCTTTGCTTCATAAATTAATTGATCAAACATCCTAAGAGCCCAGGCACTCCTACATTTTTCAAATATGTCAGTACGTATCTATAAACGTTAGCATTACTCTTAGCTATTACTGCAACATATCTTTTCTTTCTTGTTTGAGAACTTTAATTCTAAGCATAGGAGAAAAAGTATCATAGGAGACTACTGAGTATCCTTATTTCTTTTTCTTTCGATATAATTCAGTGTTTGATCTCTGATATATAGGATCATGCCAAAAATAGTAGATTTACTTTGGAATTTTGCATGTTTGAAAATTTCTTCTATTGCATATCTCTTTTTAGAGATGGTATTTTTTTATGCCTGGTATTGTATGTCAAGGTTAAAACTGGATTTTGGAACTGCTCAGATGTACAAAAAAAAATATAATGTATAGAAGCTGAAATTTTATAATACGCACTATATTCCCTGATGTCCCTAATAATCTCCAGACTGAGGAGAGCTGAGTAACTGGGCTTCCATCAGAAATATTTGGATTTGGCTACAATGATCTCAAATTATTATTACATACCTTTTCTGTTACATCTTAAGTTAAAATATATTATAAAAAAACATTTTATATGTCAAAATAATAATGCAGGCTATGCACAAATCTCTGCAATACATGCTAGCTATATCTTGTAATGTCAGCTATTCCTGTGACCTCCTAATAGAGACCCAGATTCAAGAAAGCTTTCTTATTTGCGGGGGGAGGGGGAAAAACAAAACAAAAAGCCCAACCAACCAATCAACCCCCCGCCCCCCAACAAACCTTAAGCACATGCTTAAGTCTCATTTAAGTCAATAAGACTTAACTGTATGCTTAAGGTTGAACACTTATTTAAATCCTTTAGGGATGGATATAATTAAGTTTAAGTGCCTTTCTGAACAGATGCTTAGATTCTATCATGCCAAGTTGTGTGATGATTTTATGATAGTAAATGAAAACTTAAAAAGCTGCAATTGCTTATTTCCCTATATAACGTCACTACAATATCATGAAGATTACACCAGTACAGTGAAGGTGAATGAGTCTGCTAGGTTGGTATATTTCCACAACAACTCTGAAAAGCTGTATTAACAACTACTTACAGGATGAGATTACTGAACTAATTTTTACTAGAGACCTAGGAGAAGATCTGCACGCAACAACTCCACCAGCCAGTGTTTAAAAAATTCTCTTTTACAGGCTACCTTCTCAGTTTTTTTTAATCCATTTTAATAAACTGTACTTAATAGCTGTGCACACTGCCAAAATCCATTATCTTAAGCTGTAAATTGACACTTGGTAAAATGACTGTTAAATTTTTGAAGTTGAATAAAAGCATTGTGCTCGCTATATATTTTGCTTTTTTCAAAACTGTACAGCCATGCATTTAAAACTATATGTTTGCACTCTAACACTGAAATGTTTTCTTACACTTCATTGATCTCAAACACAGCTATACAGCTTTTATGATTGCCAGACTTCTTGTAGAGTAAAAGATTTGAAATCTGCTGGTCCCACTACCAGGAAATGATACCAGTCAGAAGAGCCCAGCATTTCTCTTAAGAACAATTAAAATTATTGTGAGAGACACCTGCTTCAACAGGCATTTACTTCAGACAGCTGAAATGAAATCCTTAGAAGTTAGGCTCTAATAATGATATACACACAGTCTTTTAGTTTTTAAAATATGAACACCAAAGTATTTTTATCCAGTTTGAACTGAAGTAAAGGTTTCTAATGTTTTATTTTTAGAGAGGAAGAATCAAGACATTATTTGTCAAAGGAACACAGATTACTATAGAAAATCTGTTAATTGTGATCTTAGTCAACTTGGGGTCATCCTTACAAATTTGAAGAAGCAACATTTTTGTGAGTCTACAACCTATATTACAGTATTGATGTGTGTGTGCGTGTGCGTGCGTGTGTACACACACATATATGAGCACACAATCGAGTTTTTGCCCTGTGATTTTACTTCACAACTTGTTAAAAAGTACATGCACTGGTTTAAGGGGCCTCATATTCTGATGCTATTGTAATATGACCTCTGAGAAGTCCCTCTCCATCTTCCTACAACTAGCCATTCAAGGCCCAACTGATTAATTTTGGTCACGAGCTGTTTCTTCCTCTCATGATCCTTTCAAGAGACATCTGAATACTCTCAGTATGCCAGGTAGGGAAATGCTGCACTAAGGATTGAGTGTATATGCTTAAAAAAATTAATTTATTTTCCTTGTATAATAATAAGCAGAAAAGATGAAGTAAGATTAATAATAATACATATAAAGCTCCATTGGTTCCAGAAATATTAGGAAAAGAACCATTTTGCAAAGTAGATCTGCTGAATGGTCCACCTGGTTTTGGCAACAGAAGATCTGCACATCTCTTCCTAACCATGAGTTGTAAAACAATTATTCCTTCACTAGAGCAGAAGCTTGTTTATTATTGGTTTATGGCAGTCCACTGTAAGGCTTTGCTTCTATGGGGATATTTGAGGACACTGGCATTAACTGTGGTAATTATACCACCTGTATAACGGGGAGGAATATGCTGTGGGTCAGTATTCATACTACAATATGGCATCAGGTGCATCCGGATTACTGCTTCTTCCATCTCCTTTAGTTCTCCGGTCACTCTGGAGATGGAAGGAAATAAAGAAGTTACTGCCCAGAAGTGATTTTAGTAGTGCATTTGGAACAGGGCCAGAAGATCTGCAGAAGTGGACAGTCAGAAAAGGGATTTAACCCTTTCTGTCCCAGACCCCTTCCTTCTTTCAGTTAAATCAGAGCCCCCAGCATCCCAGCATGCTTTGCAGCCCTGGGCTGGGCTGTGCCATCTACTCCAGAGAGCAGGTCAGACCTTTCCTCCCTGGAACAGAGGGGGCAGGGGCATAGGAAAGGACAACAGTCTTAGAGGGACTGCCCCCCACCAGGCAAACACCAACTGAGGTCTGGAAGGGGCCTTAATTCCCCCTTCTCCAGCTCCGTGTGCTGCCCACACCCCCTACTCTCTGTTGGAGTAGAGTGCAGGGTGTGGGCAGGCAACAGCCTGAAAGGGACAGCCCCTCTCAGGCAAGCTGTGGCTGGGGCCTGGAAGTTTTAATCCCCACTTCCCCAGCTCAGTGTGCTGGCACCAAGCCCTGGAGGACCAGACTGAGAGGTGGGAAGTGTTGACAAAGACAAAGACCATCATTATGTGTGTGTTGGAGATGGAACTAAGGAAACAGGAGTGTGACTGCTTGGGCTGGTGTGACCAAAGAAAGCGGAGAACTACAAGCAGTTGAGAAGGGGAGGGGGCATAATTTCCCTGCTACCTGTGAGCACAGAGCCAAGCCTTGCAGGAGCAGACTGATGTGGGAGGTGTTGGCAAAGACCTGGCACAATCATCACACGCATGTGCTGGAAACAGAGGAACAGGAGAGGGTTGTAGGCAGTTTGAGCTAGTGTGACCAAAGAAAGCAGATAACTACATTTACTTATAAAGCAGAACTTGTAAAAGGTGGGAGACTAGAATACCTAAAGAAGGACTTGCTGAACACCTGGCTGTAAGGAGACACTTTGCCCTCAGGATTATGCAAGGCTTTCTCTTATCATTTTGGTTTCTTGCATACATTTGAAGTTAGACTACACCATGTGTGCTTTCACAGTGTTTTATTGGGCTGTATCTTAGCTTAGGCAAAGGTTTTTGGTTGTTCTTTCGTGTGCTTGAGGTTGCAAAGTGCTGTGTTTAATACATGCTTGCTTCAGAGAAAGCACTATTCTTGTTCAAGCTTTTATGAATTCAATGCCACTCCCTTTTCCCCCCCCCCCCCTTATTCTAGCAGTGGCTGCCTCCTCCCCTCCCCCCATTTGAGTGGGGAGTCAGGGGGTGCAGAAGTTTGGCAGGCACTGCCCCCGCCCCCCTGGATGGGGTCCCTACCCTCCAGTGGGCTAGCCTGGGCTGGCGTCTGTCCATGCCCCCTGCTCTGGAGCCGGGTAGAGGGAAGCCTTGAAGGGCTTCCCTCTTCTCTTCCCTTTGGCAGTGACTGGCAGGCATGCTCTAGCACCCCCTGGGTTTTGTCTTGAGCCACTGCAGGCATGTGGCTGCATTTCCTGAATCAAAAGTGAATGTCTATTTGCTTATCGGTTCAATCTGTGCAGCTTAGACTAACCTGCAAAGACTGAATCGATTCAGCCTCCAGCTTTTTGACCATCTGTACTTACCCTTTTTTCACGCCTAAGCCTGCCTTCACCTTCTCCTCACACCTCGCTTATCTCCTCATACTTCCTGAGGTACCCTTCAAAGGATCTCATGGCACCCTGGTTGAGAATCACTGTTATACAGAAATCTGGACTGATCATGTGTTTTATAGTTATTTATAAGATAAATATGAGAGATCTTCAGTCAAGTATAAGGAGGACAACACTGTTTAAAATGTACTGGAGTTTAACAAACTTCACAACTATTCTACAAGATCTTGTTCTGATCTTTGGCTGCAGACAGCTTGAAGCAGAGAAATTTCATCCATAAAACAACATGACATTCTCTCTAAAAAAATTCAAATGATTAACTAGTTATTTCACACATTATTCATGTTACTGACAGTATTTTATTATTTCTACAAAAGTTAGGTAGTCATTAGAAAAAAAGCAGAGCTAAGTTTCCTGTACAGCCAAGTACTGGATAGTGAAGGGTTTCTCCCAAATTTGTAATATTGTAATATTTTATTACTTAAAATAGTTCACATGCTTTAGCATACATTCTTTTCATTTCAAGTACATGCCTTCCAGCCCTAACCACAGAACACACAATTATTTTAAATTTACCTCTCTCATTGCAACCCACAGGTGGAAAAAGGTGACAAACAGAAATTTTTGTCTAAAACATTTTTACAAAATGTTGACATTTGTGCAAAAGTTCACCATTCCTACTATGCTACTCTTATGCCTTCCATGAATGTATACTACTAAACGTTCGTTCCTCATTTTGAGTTGCTAGATTTGGAGATCTAAAACAGTATATGAAGAATAAAAACATGCTTTTCTTAACATGTGACATGAAGGCTCGAGGTTCCTCCCACGTGCTTTTAAAAGCAGTGTTAGCAGATGTGGAAACATAATTCATAGGCAGAAAATATAGTTGGGTTACAAGCCATAGTAAGTTCATCATGTTGAAGAACATAGCCATGCAAGAGGCATGAATTTTTAGAAAAAATAAAAGCGTTAGCTCACAGGCATAACTCAATCACACCTTTCTGATTGTTTGACATTCCCTTTAATCCTATATGTAGGACTCTACAAAATATGCCTGTATTTTGTATTATCAATAGTATTTTTGAAGCAACTTATTCCTTATACACTGCATGAAATAGTTCTGCCTAGATTCCCCATTTTTATTTACTTTTCCAATTCTTGGGACTGCCCCTAATTTTTTATCGTGTAAGAAAAATTAATATGAATTTCACTAGCCTACCTCCCTTAAACTTTATTCATAAAAATTACTTTATCTTTGATGCTTCTTATTGCACTTTCTCCTGAGGCAAGAATCTCTTCCTTGTATGGCATGGTGGCCAACAGTGTATGAAGCATTCCAGATGGAGTCTAACACTCTTGTAACCATATCACCTGTTTTGTATGCTGTCCCCTCAGCTAATACAACCTAGTAACTCACTCACTTGCAGCTGTGCACAAGCCTCATGGTTTCAATGATTTTTCCACAATAACCTTCAAATCCTTTTCCTAGGCAGTGTGCTGAATGATTATTCCATTTAAGCACATACTGCATTTCCTTTGATTTCTTGCTCCCAGACTAATTATTTTATATTTTTCCACAGTGAACTGCATTTACCAGCTGTTGGCCCAGTCACCTAAACAGATCTAAACCCTTTTATACCTAACTGTATTGGTCCTAAACTCACTGAACTGAGTTTTACCACTTTCAAAGCACAAAATCTTGAGAGATCTATGTGCAAACATATTATTTATAAGGTAGTCACATGCATGGGATCAATGTAATTTATTGTATGTTTTTGCAATTTATCAATGCATCTTTGAACACCTCACTTGTTTTTTCCTACTAATCCTTATCTACTGGGACTACAAACACTCCAAGCTTCTGAAAACAGTTTAAAACAGATGCCATAAAAAGCCACAAAAATGTTTTGCTCCCTAAATGTAATCCTGCTGCCCCAAATTATGCTTCCTTCAGCTGCATAACCAGCCATAGTCAGCCCTGAAATCCTGACATCTGTGGCCTATCATACCTCAGCAAGACTAGAAACATGTATTTTAATAATAAGAAATCTGTGTATTCCCTCTTTTCAGGATATAACAATTGGTTTATAATTCTGGCAGCAGTCAGACTAAAGTTATAACACTACGTATAGAAAAGTTATATTAGGTTATTTGTAGAGATTTCTGAAAGGCAGACATTATCATTTTGCTTATTAAAATAGCATTGGCATATATCAAGGGAGTTCACTCATTCCACCCAAAAAGTGATTCAGGATACTGACTGAACTAACTGGCATTAGAGAAGCTACTGGAAGCCTTTCACACTGCTTGAAGGGAAGAAAATATGGGTGAAATATCAGTCCTGCAAACAAAGCCACAACTATAAATAAAATCAGAAAAAAGGGAGTAAAAGCACTATTTTGCAAAAAAGCAAATTGGTTAGTGATTTCTCTTGTAAAATTTGAACTTTTTAGAGAACATCTTTCAAGAAATTACTAACCATTCTGTCTAGTCTGTTTTAAATTCTGCCAATACTAACCTCACGGTTAAAAAAAATCCCAAAACAGTTTGAAATATGAACTATCACTTCATTATAAATTTTTAAAAGATGGAAATTAATGCAAAACGTGAATTTCACATATATTCAAAAGTACTTTAGGATTTTCATTACAAAGTCTGTAAAGTTAAATGTAGTGGTTTAATAGAGCTCTTCTATCTTCTAACTCAGTAGTTTTCAACCAGGATGCCATGAAATCCTTTGAAAGATGCTGCAGGGTACTATTAACATTGTTAGGTATGCAAACATCTACACATGATTCACAAGATAAATCCACAGATTTCAAATGGGAACCCATAGGCTAGGGACAGAAGTTGCAAATAAACCAGTTTAAGTGATCAAAAACTGGTTTAAACCCGTAACAGAACAGAAGCTCAGTGCACATAAACCTGTTTCAAAATGGCTGAAACTGGTTTAAGATAAACCTGGTTGAATGTAGTATAAGACTTAACTGATTTGTGTCAAACTGGTTTATGAAACTTCTGCCCCAGAGCTCTTCCTGGTTCAGGTTAAATCACAGTTCCCCAGCATCCCAGCATTTTGCAGCCTTGGGCAGGGCTGTGCTGTCTGCTTCAGAGAGCAGGGCTGGCCCCACTCCTCTGCTCCCTAGCTGGAGCAGTGAGGCCTGGCTGACAAGGGGCAGGGACAAGCCCAGCTGGGAATGCAGTCCAATTTTGGGGGGTGGGGAGGGAGGACTGCCCCCCCCACCCACAGGCAAACCCTGGCTGGGGCCTGGGGAGTGGGGGAGGGTTAAACACCCCTTCCTCCACTCAAACTTACTGCTGGCTGTGACTGTGGACTACAAATCCCAGAGGCACCTGGAAGCAAGAACAGGAAGTAATGAGCAACCCTGCAGAGTCCTGCTGCTGTAATTCTGGACTGTAAATCCCAGAGACCCTGGGGGCAGCAGGAAGAGGAAGTAAACACACAGTCAGAGAGCCATGCTCTAGTGCACTCTGGCTTCTGGCCTGAGCCACTGCAGGCATGTGGCTACATTTCCTGAATCAAAAGGTAAATGTCTGTTCATTTCTTCTTCAATTTAATCTGTGCAATTTAGACTAAACAGTGAAGACTGAATTGATTCAACCTTGGGCTTTTTGACTGTATGTACCTAGCCATAGTGTCAATAACATTCTGACCTATTGTTGTCTTTCTGAGTTCTTGGCTATGGAATACTTCTGTTGCAAAGAAACTAGTGAAAACTAAGACCTGACAATCTCTGAAGGGTGCTTTGAGTCTAAAAATGTTGAGAACCACTGCTCGAACTTAACAGGCAGGACTGCTGAACTCACCTGGTAGCTTAAAGACTGCAGCCCCACATCGTAATTGTCCTTTTCCACAAGTGTGAAAGAACAAAGTTGAAGCACCTGTTAGTCTTAGGGCTATAAACCAGTGGAATGTTTTAACAGAAGTTGCCTGCTTTCAATGATTTCTTTCATGCAGTCTTCATCACTCGTTACCATTAATGCCTTTGCTGTAAAGTGATTTTGGTGTTTTAATGTAACACTTGAGACTTAAATGTTTTAAATAACTCTAAATATATTTATACCTCGTGCCAGTCTGTGACTTATTGGAAAAGTATTTACATCCATTTGAAATCTTAAAAACTGGTATCAAATCGTGCTGGCTTGGCAACAAACAACAACAATATGGACATGGAGTATTTTAGTGACAGGGCTCAACAGAGCATCATTACTTCAAAACCACTTACTATAGCTAGCCTACAGAAATATTATACAATGGGTAATGCCTCCAACTTTTAAAGTCAAATACTATGTACTTTCTACACAACCTTGAAATAGCATGTCACTTTTTTTTGTTAATCTTTTTTGGTGAATTCTGTCAAGAACTGCCTTTTGGAGGGCCCCCGCAGATCAGATAGAATGGCCTGGCAGGCTATATCCGACCCACAGGCCGTATTTTGCCTGCTCCTCCTTTAGTCAAACGGGGTAACTCTAATTCTTTGCCCACACAGTAATCCACAACTGTAAACAATATGCTGGTATACTTCCTACCATGTGTAATGGAACATTAAAGTGACCTATAATACATACTGTAAATATAAACCTGTAAAGAACACTTTCAGAAGATTGTTTCCCTCCAAAACATGAAATCCACACCAAAATGACAGAGGGTTGTTGCCTGCTATTTCATCCCCAAATCACCAGACATCATTAAGTACTTTAGCTGCAAGAACATAAGTAGGAGAGGGTAAGAGAAGAGAAAACTGCTGATAGACAGGTGTTACCAGTGTTGATTGGACAAAAGCACTTTTCCTCTTTTCACTTGTGGTAGAAACCATAGAAACTACATAAACAGAATGCTATGAAACTGGATTATACCAGCTGCTTCACACTATAGTTCTGTAAGTATGAATGAATTAGCTGTATAGATTTCAAGCTTTACACCATGGTTGACTTAATTCTTAATTGATTTTTCTGCTATAGCTGTTATTTACTGAGTATTAATGCAATATTAGTAATGTTTTCAGTGGTAAAATTCTGCAGTTCTTCCTAAATGTATCAATATCATAGATGCAAATAAAAAGTCCCAAACAAGACAAAAACACCAAAACACTTACTATAAGCTCTTTAAAGTAGTTTATATCTTATACTACACTTTAAGAATGAGACACTGCATAGGGCATAGTTAACTGTTAATTAAGCTGAATTTATCCGTCTCCTAAGGAGTCCTTAGCATGTTTACTGTGGCAGAGTTATCAGATTTAATCTCTGCAGAAATAGGCTTCCAAAATTACCATTCCTGACCAAGAATATACTAAATCCAAAGGAAGTTTTAAATCTATAATAGATTAAAAGTAAATTAATTAATGTACTAAATCTGACTAGAAAACATGATGTACTGTAAATGAGTGGTAAGGATTCAGTGAGGATGCAAAATTCAGTTGGTATTCAGAAGAGACAGATTAATCTCACTACAAAATCTATATCTATATTAATCTGTTAATAAATTTGTTCTTTTGGGAAAGGAATTATAGTTTATATTATATGCAAGAGACTACAGTGTAAAGCTATAAAGCTACCCATAGTTAAAAAGTTTATTTTAATAGTCTTCAAGGCAGTTCATTGGCAAGTACAGGTATGGATCACTCAATATATAGCAATTACTAAACCTTTTCACTAAGAAGGTTTTGTATTTAACAAATGTAAAAAGGCAAATGAAAGAAATTTTTAAAATATGCACTTAAACACTCAACAAAATATAACTCAGTGTAAATACAACAAACTGTTGTCTGGCCAAATTAAGTGATTCTTTTGGAAGATTAAAACAGCACTTGGGTTAAGGGCTAAAAAAATATAAACAATTATTGTTTTGTGTAATATTTATGAACAGAAAAGGTATTTGTTTACAAAGTACATTTCAAAGGGTGCTTTATTAATGAATGAATAAATTCTATGGCTTAACCAGGAGCAAAGCAAATTATGGGCCTTTCCGAAATTGCATATAAATAGGTCATAAAAACAATATACAACATTAACAGAGAAATCTTTGTTCTGCAGTTATTTGACACTATGCTTGGAAATTATGACTATAACTTGTCAAGGACCAACTTGAAAAGTCCATTTTTCTTAATACTGATATATTAAGCATCTAAAAAAAATTTTATTGGCGTGGGCTGACTACAGTGTAAGTGACATGTCACTATAATGTAGAAATAAAAGCGAATGATGCAGATGAACATTCTCAAAATAACAGTATTAGCTTTAAAAATAAATCAACAATTTTAATATTAACAGAGTATTTTGTAAAGATCTATAGTAGTTTTGTTAATCAAATACAACTTTATGCAGCATATATCATTAGTTCAAATAGAAGATGTAAATATACAAAGTTACTTCAGTCTGTCTGTATAGATAATATACTCCCATCTCACAAGGAATTAATTAATCTTTTTATTGACTTTATCTTACAGCCAAAGCTATACTTCAACTGCTATTCAAGTTCTATAATTTTTAGCTCCATCTGTACAAGAAGAAATGTACAACATAACTGGAGTGTGTACAGTGAGTCATACAGGGGAATCTTACATTCTTAGGAAAAAAGCAGCAGAAAATAGCAAATCACAGAAAAGGTCATGCATGTTACCATTTAAACTAAGAGTTCCACAGACATTAAAAATCAGTTATATTGTATTTTGAACATATAATTCTGAATGCAGTTATAATATATAAAGAATTTATTGAATTTCTCATTGCTGAAACAACAGCAGTTTCATAAATAGTTTATATATTATATTTCAGTAAGGTCTAGTTCTTGAGGCTCTGACTGCCCCGCTCCCACCAACACCACAGCCCCCCTCTGGGAAGAAGCTTGAGCTCCCTGGGAAACCATGACAGGGGTGCTGCCCTGTCATGGTCCCTGCCCCCTCACTGCTCCAGTGGCAAGGGTGGGGGCACAGCCAGAGGCCAGCTCACATGGTTCCCTTAGGTGAGGGGGAAGGGAGGGGGGTTATCTTCGCCCTCCATGTGACATCTGGCAGAAGAGGCAGGGAAGGAGCTTATCCCACCGCTTGCCCCAGGCAGGGAGCGATCAGCAGCAGTCGGGGCTGGCAGACCCTGGCTGCAGTCTCTCAGGAGCAGAGGTAGGAATAAAAAGGGGGAAGTGCCAGGCAGACCCTGGCTTGGGTCCTTGCCAGTGGGACAGGGAGGGGGGAATTAAACCCCCTTCCTGGCCAGTTCACTTGAGGCTACTGCCGCAGCTGGCCATGCCCCTGCCTCTGAAGCAGTGAGCAGAGAAATACCTGGCAGGTCTGTGCTGGTGGGCCGGGGAGGAACAGGGAATAAACATCTTCCATGTCCCCTTCGCCTTAGGGGGGCTGGCATCTGGCCACGCCCCTGCCCCTGCTCACTCATGCTCTGGCTAGGGAGCAGAGGGGTGGGGCCAGCCCTGCTTCACTGGAGCAGACAGCACAGCCCTGCCAAGGGCTGCAAAGCATGCTGGGATGCTGGGGGAGACTGGGTTAACTTAAACCAGGAAGGGATCTGGGACAGAAGTTCCATAAACTGGTTTGAGCTGAATCAGTTAAGTCTGATACTACCCTAGCCCTGGAAGAAAACGTTCCCTATACTTGCAAGCATATATTACAGCTTTTGAAACCAGGGATTGCAGATTCATGAGATGCTCTTTTGTGAAAGTAAGTGGGCAGGGCATAAGCAATACATGAATCTGATCACCCTGGCTCCCCAGACGGAAGTCCTGCCACTTATTTCATCTCTCAGGCATATGGCTTCCACGTGCACCTCAGTACTATCCCTTACTCAAAGCTATAGCCTAAAGGCACAATGTAGTCTTCAATTAGGAAGTCTGAGTTACAGGAGTGCGGAACCAGTTGGGTAGGGGAAAGATAAGCTAATGCATTTGGGACACATTTGAGTTTCTACAATTGAAAAATAATTGTGAAAATGTAACTAGCTGGGAATACTATACCTAGTAAGTTCTACTGCCTTTGGATACTTTGGGAAACCAAACTAAACATGACTGAGGTTCAGCAGCAGACAGCCCTACACCCATGTCCCTTCACCCCTACCACCCACACTAATTCCAAGAAAAAAAAAAACCTTAGAGTGAAAGAGCACTTACAGATTTTACAAGATATATAAAAAACAGAATGTCACTGTACAATTTGGATTTCCCCATACTACTGTGCCTAGGAACTAGTACGTGTTACAACACTCAGCATATCCCATGTTACTAGAAAAAGGAGCTCCACTGGCTGCATCCCCACGAGCAGGGGCACAAAGTTGCTATGGGGAAAAAAGCAGAAGCGAAATTTGTGCTGCTGCTTTTTGCCCTGGTGTATGCTCCTGCACATGGGGTTATCATGGGAAAAAATGTTCCAGGTGGGGTAGGGCAGACTGGGGCCAGCATCTGGGCTGGCCCCAACAGCCTTACATGGGGTCCTGGGGCTCCAGCAGTAGTGATCCAGTGTGGCTTTGACTGGCTAGGCTCCAGTTTCAGGAGGCATATGCAACTACCATATGTGTTTGCTGCACCTTTTTTTCCATGTGTTGCTTTGTTCTTGCTTTTTTGATACTGGGATTTCCCGGTATCTAAAATTTTGCTACATGCTGCAAATATGCAGCACCAAGAACCAAATCATGTATGGGGGGTGCATTTTGTGGTGCCTCAAAAGCCTGTGAGGTGCCACAAAATTCATGTGCACGCTTATGTGGATGCAGCCATTATCTTGAACCAAAAGAGTTACTCCTTCCCAAAATCTAGAATTTTACATGTTATAATGAGCGTAAGATTTGAACAAGTTTTTGATGAAACTGAGCATCTACACTCGAGTCGTCCACCAGAAGAAAAAGCAACAATAGACCACATTATCAGACTTAGAAATAAGTTTCTATCCTCCATGACAGGGGTTGCCAACCTGAGGCTCCAGTCACATGCGGCTCTTCAAAAGTTAATATGCGTCTCCTTGAATCTTTGCACAAGCACACAGTAACCAGCTTCTATGATGAGCAATAAAAAACCCGAAACCCTTCACAGTTGTATAGGTATTTAATTTCAATATTAAACCTATACCGTTAACAGCAAATGAAAAGTAAGAAAAAAACCTGAGTCAGACTCTTAGCAAGAATCATCTAAAGAACAAAGAACAACCAAGTAAGCCCACACAACTGGGTCTTTCAAGACAAATGTAAGCAAAGATTAAAAACTCACTGAGCTGTTTTTACAATTTATCCGAATTAATAAAAGGATGTTGTAGCTTCAGTATTTCTGGTACCTTAAAGCAATACAAGTGCTTCCAAAGCAATACAAGTGCTTCCAAAGCAAGTTGAATATTCCGAGTTGTATATTTTAAAATGTCATGACACACATGATCTGTTTGTTAATTTTTAAAACTTCAGTGTTTAAAATCTATATGCAAGTATTTCAGTTTTGCATGCAAGAACACAAGCAGCTTGTCACAGCTGTAGCCTCTGTTTTCCCAGCAAGGACTCATAAATTGGTGAGCAAACAAAATGAAAACATTTGTTTAAGAACGATGTAAGGTGTGTGTGATTTCTCTCTCTGCCTATGACAAGGAGAATTGATTTTAATGTACAGTAAAAAAAAAATAATCCAGAACTCATGTTATAAAAGCCTTTAACCCAGGCTAACATTTGTGTCTGTCATGCTTCATTAAAAAAAACCCACCAAAAAAACCCCTGTCAGTGTAGGTCCTTTGATCCTACTGTTATTAAGATTTAAACTTTTGGACTAACACTGCAAACATGTCATGCCTGTTATGGATATTGAACCTATTTAACTACACAGAAATTATAGAGGAATTATTGCAGGAAGTTTGAATGATTTGTAGAAGAGCACCAAGTCAAAATGAATTTTCAAGGTTAAATGAAACCCTTTTTCTTTAGCAATTTTCACTAGATCTCAATCAACTTAACAGGTTTTCAGAAAAATTATACACAATGATTTGGTAAAATGAAAGAATCAGTTCTATTAAAACACAGCTAAATGGTGGGCTAATTACAAGAGTGACACCTATATTTATAACTGTGAGATTCCAATAGCAGAGACATAATTACATTTTTAAATTTCCTTAATTTTTGTTGATAAATTATTACTAATCAAAGAGCAATTATTACTAATCAAAGATAATTTTTAGCCTTTTGTTTTCTGATAATTAGAATGTGCTTTGTTTTTTCTTTGTTTTCTGATCATTATAGCCCTCGTTTCAGTTTACATGAACAGATAAAAAAAAAATCAGATTAAATTATATTAAGCATGATCTAGATACCTCGCTTTCAAAACAATACTATGCTTGTGTAAGTATCACCAGGAAAATAGAGAGAGAGCCAGTTTTTGATAATAGACCATCATCTTCAGAAGCAACTTAGTGAGTACCATGGATCCTCTTGAAGTGACTGGCTTATTTTGTTCCCTTGTAACTGCTGGACAGTTACCAGATACATCGCATTAACGTCTTGTAAGAATGGTGGGATTATCTAAAAAAGAACCCTTGGCACCAGCTGGAGATTAAGTGGTCATGTCACACTATTTCTATTCTACCACCTTGAAAACAGTTTCAAAGCCATTCTAAATCCAGGCTGAGGTTTTAAATACAGCATACTTTCAAAAGCCATCTACAAAAGAAAGCTTGCAAGAAATAAGTCAATCAGTTATTTAAAAAAAAATTCAGTGGTTCTTAATTGGTACACATGCAAATCCACAGCCAAACTCCAACTGCTATTTACAAACTAAAGTCAGCACAAAGCAGGTTAACAATTTTTATTTGAGGCCTTAGATTGATTTCTGTATGATGTATGAAAAGTAGTGAAGTAATTTTCAATAACATTCTCTTTGCTTTGAGTTTCATAGCTATCTTAGAGAAATTACTTCATATTTAAAAATGAATATATCAAGAAAATATGATAGTGACAATAGTTTCATTCAATACCCATTTTTGGGGAAACAACATACTTTTAACACACCATATAGAGTAAAAAAAACAAAACAAAAAAACTTTTTATTTGCTAATTAAAGAGAACCACTGTACAGCACACTGTTTTTATCCCCTTTCAGCAAAGATCTAGTTGAAAGAAAACTAGAACTCTTGGTTCCAAAATGATACCTTTTATTAGACCAACTGGAAAATGGCAAGAAAATTGTCCTTTTCTGCAAGCTTTCATTTGCATTGTAGTAGCATCCAAGCGACTCAGTCACAGGCCAGTATCAGTTTCTTAGACAGCCAGAGCTTCCTGACAAACAGGAACTATCACACCTCACTTTTGCACAAGACAATTTCCACCAGATCAGACTTAGAAATTAGTTCAGTCTTTGATATCCTTGACCTACACACAGATATTTGATGGAGAGGGAAGGCAAGGGGGAAATCAGTAAGAACATATTGCTATGTTGTCAAATAGCGAAGCCAATTACAAACTGAGATACCCAGAAAATACTTATTGGGCATCTAATCACTACTTAGGCATCTATGGCAATGAATAGACGTTACATTTATAGCACTATATGTGACCTATAGCACTGATGAACAGGAATTCTGTTGTATTACGTTTTGTAGCACACAGGTAACATCTGTTCAATGTGCTGTAGCACTATGGGGCGTCTCAGTACTCCAGCATCTCACAGTGCTCTGCCCCCTCCCCTCCCTCCAAGAGGAGGGAGAAAAGGAGGGAGAGTGAGGTGAACTGTCACTGAGCAGAGTCCCAAGGGACTGCAGCCTGCCAACTCCCCTGCCCGCCCACTCCACCCTCAAAATGTGTTGCTAGTGAGCATAGGACCAGGGTTTGCCACCCCGACACCTCACAGGGGGTGACAGACTGATTGAGTTCAACAGAAATCAATTCAACTGGATAGTGCAAAGTGGCCTTTGTGCCTAAACAAAACGTTTTTACTGTAAGTTATTTTCATATCAATGGAAATATTACTTGTGCAGACAGCAAGATAATTAGCCAAGGTATGAAAAGATAAAGACTACCATTACATGTTTAAGTTATGTGAGCAAAGGTCAAGTCAAGGAAACTTGAAAAATGTTCTGTTCTAGATGTTACAGTCAATATTATTAATACAGATTGTGTCACTAGGTATATTACTGTTTAGAGTAAATTTAGCAGTGCCTTTCCAGCAGGTAGAAGGTGTGTAACTCTTCTCTTTCAGTTCAACTCCCCCTACATGGCAGCTGCAAAACCACGGGAGCCCAGCTTCACATGTGGTTTGCTAATATCTCATTGCATAGGGACACTGGGGAGACTCCCTGATCCCAGGGACGTGGTACCCTCAAATGTCTAAAAACCAGGCCCTGCATATGGGTTCAGGAAGAAGGGTGGGGGCTTACAGTTTAATTTATGGCACTATACAAATAAGCCACAAAGATGTTCCTCATACTTCTGTGGAATATCTTTGTGGCAGGTTTGCCACTTTATGGCACCATAAAACAGGCTTTACTTGTAGCACTGTGACAATTTATGATGTGATCAATAAGTTAACTGCACCACAAATGTAACATGTGCCAGGGGCTGTGGAGACCCAGAAGTCCAGGTTTCTGTTCTGAGGTCTGTAGGCAAATATAATGTTTTCAGCTTCTACTTATCCCTTTATGCCCCTATTCTTCTCAAGTCTGTTTCACTCCCCTAAAACCGATTTCCATCCCTGTTATTCTTCCTTCCTTAATTCTTCATTTCTCACCTCTACTCATGTCCTTATTTCCATTTTCATGCCTGCTGTTGCCCCAGGCCTTAATCTATCCTCATTTCTACTTCTGCTCGTTGACTCCTCTAATTGCGTCCCAACGTAGCCTTGTGTCCCAAAACCATTCAGCTTGAGGCAGGCACTTGGCATGGAAAGTTTCAAACCCAGTGGTTAAACTTTGGAACATGAGTAATTGAAACCAGAGGTATAGAGAGGCATGAACAATGCGTGCCCCCGGCAGCTGGGGGGGCATGGCAGTGGTGGTGGGAGCGTGGCAGTGGTGGTGGGAGCGGTAAGTGGGGAGTTCCCACAGATGCCGCCCCTCCCACGGCGGCTGCGGGCACTGTCAGCGCGGGGGGGGGGGGGGGGGTGAGTGCCGACCAGGGGTCAGCGACCACCTGCAGATGCCGCCAGCAGTGTCAGCAGCATCTAGTGGGGATTGTGAACTGCCCGCAGATGCCGCTGGTGGGGTGGCGAGCGGCGACTGCCTGCAAAAAGGTGGCCTTTTTGTAGAGGGTGCACCGCCACGCTCTGGGGGTGCATGTGCACCTGCATGCACCCCCTACACATCACCCCTGTATGGAGGAAAGCACTAAGCAAACTTAACTATCAACAAAATTAGTAGCATCACCAGTATCAAATGTCATTTATGACACTTTAGGACTATGATAATTTTTTGAACAGATGCCACTTCCTCACAGAGTTAACTATTAAACAGATTATAAGATCTATACTATGCAAACTGATGGACAAACTAAAAAACACAACCTATTATTATATAATTTTTTATTATAGGATAGTTATTAGGTTTTAGTTGCCACTTATGTATAGGCTAAAGAATTACTGTAGTAAAAGGAAGATGACAATTTGATAAAACAAGAAAGTGGAAATAAACACCAGAAATTTTATACAGTTCTGGCAGAAAATGAAAATTTAACAACCTAGGTACTAATAGTGCATACAACTCATATTTGTACTGGAACAGATATAAAGCACAGAACATTAAATCACTAGTAAATCAAGCAGTAATCCACAGATGCGGGCATGTAATGTTCTGGCAAGCTAATTTATTGCCTCAGCAAAACAAAATGTT
>NW_005841882.1:3235321-3238630 GCF_000455745.1 Alligator sinensis | reverse complement strand
AGGGAAACTGCTTTAGATTGGAGAGACACAAATGTTATAGCAAGTCACTTAAAACTTGGCAAAAGCTCTCCATACTGTCGCATCCCTTACCCTTCCTCAACATACTTTATAACTGGTCATTAGGGACATTCCGATGGGACAGTGTTTTGTTTCAAGTTTTGTTTCATTTCGAGACAACTGTTCCATTTCATTTTGTCAAAACTGTTTTGCTGTTTAAATGCTGTTTTGACGTTTCACCCATAGACTATAATGGGAAAGCACAAAACTGCCTATTAACTTTGTCATTTCTTGCTTGATTTGGATGAACCTTGTAGGGACAGTTTCAAGGAGACAGGTGCAGGGTTTCTGGGAGACTGCACCTCAAGCTGCTGACAAGCAAAACTTGTGTCATGTGTATGTGTTAAAGCACAGAAGGGTGAAAACTGCAGGCATGCTAGGCCCTGCTGAGGCCATGAGGACTGCCAGGTTTCAAGGAGATAGGTGCAGGGGTTTCTGGGAAACTGCACCTCAGGCTGCTGACAAACAAAACTCATGACATGGGTGACACTGTGTGTGTGTTAAGGCGCACCCTCAGTGGCGCTGGTGCCTCTACATAACACAGCAGTGTGCTCCAATGAGGGGTCTCCTTCTCCCCTACAGCCTCAATCCAGTCCACCACTTTAAATGACAACAGGTAATAACCTAGTAAGCAGCACAGTAGCGCCGGCAGCATCTCAAGCAGCCAAACCATCACAGACTAGAGCCTTTCTTTCCTTTCCTGCAGGAGCTTCTTTTCCAGCAGCTGCTAGAGAAGGCTTCCTGCCAGCCCCAGCCCTAGGGCTTAGATGTGCCCAGAGCCCTGCATCCTTCCGGTCAGGTGCTAGGGGTGTTTGTCTAAGGACATGGCACTGACAGACAAGGTCCCTTCCTTTGGCTCAATCTAATCTGGTATGTTTTAGCAGACCAACTGAATGATAGTTAGTTACAGAAATACATCTTAGCAAGCTTTTGGGGTGAAAAACGATTCATCAGACTGAGAAAGCACCTGCAGTTGATTTGTGTGTATGCTGTTCCTGGATGGAAGGAATAGTAAAGAAGCCAGAGGCTGGCATGCAATGCAGACAAGAAAGCTAGCCAGTGAAAATGGAAATGGAGGCATCAGGGAGTGAGGGAGGGGGATGTAGCAGCTCAGGTAAAAGTGGAGAGGTACCTGGGGAGTCGGATGTCCGGCAGGTTGGAGTGTGTCATAAACCCAATGTCTGTATTGAGTCAGTGAATTTCTGTACCTACTACCTAGGAGGCTGATGAAGTGAAGTTCATAGGCCCGGCTCTGAAAAGTGGTTTGTAAATTCAAACAAGCACCAAACCTTGCTAACCTAACTTTATCACCAGAACTGAAGCCAACTTCCTACAGCTCAAAAGACAAAACCTGCCAACAATCTCCAGAACCCCCCACAAACTGCACACCAGAATCTACTGAAGACAAGAATACCCAACTACCTGTAGGGGCACATTTCTCAGAAAAAACCCACTTTGTCTCCGGTCTCTCAGGCCTGATCCTGAAAGGGAATTTACAAACCACTTTTCACAGGCAAGTTTACATACCTCTGCCTGTCCTAATCTTCCTTGTCCATTTTTGGAGGAGATCCTTTAGTAAAAGCTCTTTAATTTGACAACACTTCAAACATGTTTTTGAGGTGGAGACAGGCTAAAAAGAGGCGGCGCACTAGTTTGAATAAAAGAATCTTTCAAAAACCTTGAGAAAAAAAATTAACCAGTTATAACTCCAATTAGCAAATTAATACTTTTATAAGAGCTTCATCAAGAGTACTGCTGTACTACGTTAAAATCATTAAGCTTCTAATTATATAGTTGGTATTTGAATATTATGGCTGCTGTACTGTATCATCTTATAGAAGTTATTTTTCCCATTACTTTTAATTATTCTTTTAAAGTTCTCTCTAAAAACCCTTAGCCTACACCAAGACTCTTCCACTCACTTAAAAAAAAAAAATCAAGCTAATCTGGCTGTTGATTCATCCAAACTTTTAAAAAAAAATTTGATATGTACTAGCTGCACCTTTAATTTAAATTTCCTTTTATGGAACTGGATTTAAGTATTGAAAAGGCTGAAAGAAGAACATTACCTCTTCACTGTCACTTGATAACTCACTATTCACTTTGTCCTGCAAATACTGATGTATGGTGGTAACTATTAAGTTGGGCGATGTCAAAGGCAACCATTTATAGAAATACTATATATCTAGTTTGCTATGTTTCCATTTCTAATGTTATTAAGAAATGGGATTTGAGCATAACATGTTAGAAGAACCATCCCTATGACACTGCACCTCTAACTTAACATATAGCATTTTAATTGACCTAGAACTATGGGTAGTATCCAACTGAATTTAAAAAAGTCTGCTCTTGCAAGATGTGCTCAAGTCCATACCTATTCAACAAAGCACCTTTGCTCTTAAGTTCAACTTGAAGCAACTATTTACATTCCATTGACTTAAACAGAGGAGCTAATTAGGCTACTCTGCAGTAAGCGTCTCATATAGACACACCCACAAGGTAAGAATATGATCTTAAATTTGATAGTACATAAAGTCACAATATTAATGGGGACTGATGGGGAAATTACTATGCAATTGTTTTAGGTATAGCACATAAAACTTCTTTTGGAAGTCAGCCTGCTTTTGAATTTATGTATAACCAAGTTACAAGGAAAATTATTTTATGCTGTTTTTCTTGAAAAAGTTAATACACTATAAATCAAGTATGGAGTTTGATGAATCTTTGGACAAATGCAGACCTTTGACTTAATTAAGGAAATGTCTTTAGTTTTTATAGCCCCATCATAACGTTATATTCATTACCATCACTTTTCATGTTTCTTGGGCATTAGTGGAGAGCTAGGGCAAACTCAAAATCTCTCAATATTCAAATGGCTACACACTTCAACAGCTTGTAACTTATTGCTGGTTACATATTTTGTGTCTGATGAATTGAAAACTTTTAATTTTAATGAAATTACAACTGAATTGTTTTCAAGCTACTAATATTATTTGACTTGTAACCATTATACTTTTCTGGCATGTTGTGCAAAAGTGGGACAATTATTCTACACTTAGAAAATTGTTGCTGCGCATTAACAAACTCCTTGGGTAATGACTGGCAAAAATGGCACTAAATAGCTCCCTGAAAACAAAAGAGCAAGTTGCAAACTATGATCAACTCATACAATTTCACATTAAAAATCCTTCAAAAGTTCAGGTCTATAGAGGTCTGTCTCTAGGTTTCCCACGGGACATCATCAAGAAAAGC
>NW_005841882.1:3229148-3235296 GCF_000455745.1 Alligator sinensis | reverse complement strand
TGCGTGCATTTCCAGAAATGTCAGTAACAACCTGGTCACAGGAGGGTTAAAAGCTCCCCCCAGCAAAATCATTTACTTCACTAAAATAAACATGCTTTGAGCTCTTGTAAGGGAGAAAAGAATAGAGATATATTACAAGGCATCTGTCCCCTAAGAGATGTAATGGAGAAACCCAAATGAAAAATAAAAAACTTATATAACAAACACTCTACTGTTCCACTTTCTTTCCTTGAATTTTGTAAAATATTGAGACCAAAGGGAACACAAAAGGTGAAACTTTTAATAAAAAATAGGGCTTGTTTTGTTTTCAAACTAACAAGTAAGGAAATGATCAGTTTATGTATAGACAAGGTAAACATGAGATGGCCAGGTAAACTTAACAGGCCTTCTGAACTTCAGCTTAAGTGCATTTTTACAACACTAGCAAACCAGAACTTTTTAGATCTAATTTTTCTGTTATATTTTTGGGATCAGATGTTTTACTAACTACAAGTTTCCCTTGCTTTATGCAGGTTCTCTCTCTCTATGAGAATTCGCTCTTACGCAATGACCCTTTTTACACCCAAAATTCATTATATGCGAGGTAGGTCTGTAGGGGATAGATAGGGAGGGGTTTGGAAAGGCGTGGCACAGCCCAGCAGCTGCAGGCAGGTGGTGCTGGTTGCTCCCAGGGCTGCAGCAGGGAGCAAAGTGGAGGGAACTGTCAGTGGGTGCGGGGCAGGGAGGAGGCAGCACAGATCTTGCTGCTACGTGCACCCCGGAAGTGTTGTGGGCTGGGGGGCTACGCCAGGCTCTTCCTGGAGGGTGTGCTCCCCCAGATCTGTGCACAAGATGAGAGCAGGCTGCTACTGCAAGCTGGGGCTGGCAGAAGCACCGGGCTCTTCCCTGTGCTTGGGGCAGGCAGTGGTGGTACTGGGAGGGGGGCTGCAGCCACCCCAAAATTCACAGCAGGAGCTGTGCCCCCCACCCCCTTCATCCACTGGCAGTTCCCTCTGCTTTTCTCCCTGCTGCAGCCCCAGAAGCAGCCAACACCACCTGCCTGCAGTTGTTGGGCTGGGCCTCACGCCCCTTCCTTAGGCCCAGCCTCCCTTCCTCCCTCATGGCCATGGGAATGTATCCCTATTTGTTACCTTATAAACTGGGTTCCCTTTATGCAAATTTGACTTATGTGCAGTTTTCTGGGAATGCATGTACCACATAAAGCAAGGGAAACCTGTGTATACAGACAACTTATTTGCCTCTTGTTGTATCTTGTGTATCAGGACTTCACTGATTTAAGAGTGATCTCTGGGGGTTTAAATAGCAGAAAACAAACTGCAGCAGAGTGCCAGAATTTGAATCTTACTGTAAAGTTTATATAAAATGTACCAAGTAATTGAGGAGTACACTATACATAGTAGAATCCAGGACGGTTACCTCTGTGCAAACACAGATACTGCAAAGAACTACTGGGCTGAATGTTTGTGCAGCCCTTCTCCATGTTTAAAACTATTGTTTTTTCCCCTGGTTTTATAAAAAGTTAACATTTTCCATTCTCATTACAATTATGACATTATAAGCTTCTAGTTCAATGAATGCCTACTGATTGGAAATGATCAAATATTTTACCATGCAACACAGGAAAATTGCATATCATTGTAAAGGCATAATTTAATTTGCAAGCTTTTCCTTAAAGCAATGCATTAGTAGCATGGATCACCATTACAATGAGTAGAAGAGCTTTGGAGTTCATTTTTAAAAAGTAATTTCATTTAATTAGTTTGTCTAAGCAAAATATACTAAAATTAGTAGCAAGACGTGACAGTACCAAAGTAGAATTAATGATGAATTTATAAGGAAAACATCTATAAACCAGTACAAGCAGTATAGAAAATTGTTTACATAATATTTTAATTAGGGTCAGGAGATTCCTGGTATAGTTTGGCTGTAAAGACTTAAATCATATCTATGCAACACTTCCTTTTTAGACCTGGTATTTTTCTTCAATTAAATAATGAGAAAAATGAGAATTCCTGCATAAGTGGTTCTTATTTAACAATTTCCAGTTCACCACCACAGAGCATTCTTGCTCTCACAAGTCAGACAACATTTTGAGAGAAGATACAGAAGTTTCCTTTGACTAAAAACGAAAGAATGTTAATAATTAGCCACCCAGGAGGCATTTGTTTTACAATATTTTTTGTTACTCCATAGCTCCCATTGTGGTAGGATTTGCAGGGACTTACAAGAAGGTTTGGCATATAGCTTTTAATTCAAATTTAAAACTTAAGCCCACCACATTCCTGCTCCAAATTAAAAGCACAGGACAACTATTGGCTTGTCAAAAGTAACCCTCATTTGTTAGAAATCATTGAGGTAGATTTTAAGTTATCCTCCAGAGATTCAATGACCACAAAAAGCCAGAGTATTTTTGTTGTGATGTTGTGAGGGAAGTGGAACCAAAGAGAACTGCAATTCTATAATGCAGACTTCTAATGTTTTAGTTTGTTACGCCAAAACTGATTGTTGATGGTTTTGTAGCACAAAAGGTATTGTCAAAGCAAAAATCAATCAAAACACAAGTCAACGTGGTATCTCTGAAAGCTGAATTAAGAAAAAACAAAATTTTAACTATAATATAAAAAAGTCAATTTTTAAAAATGAAAACCTGATTAAATAGCTTGCCAAAAAAGAGCAAAAAAGTAACTAATTTTGTTCAATATTTTCATTAACAACCTGAGATGGGATGGAGTCCACCCTCAGCAAGTTTGCAGATGACACTAAACTGGGGTGAGTACTAGATACGGTGAAGGGCAGGGCTACGATTCAGAAAGACCTTGACAAATTGGAGGATTTCACAAAAAGAAATCTCAGGATATTCAATAAGGACAAGTGCAAACTGCACTTAGAGTGGAACAATCCCATGCACCAAGCTGGTGCATGCACAGGCCAGTGACTAACTGGCTAAACAGCAGCTCTGCAGAAAAGGACCTAGGGGTTATAGTGGGCAATAAGCTGAATATAAGCCAACAGTGTGCCCTTGCTGTCAAGAAGGCTAACAGCATACTGGGCTGCATTAGTAGGAGGAGTGCTGCCAGCAGATCAAGGGGAGTGATTATCACCTTCTTTTCGGCACTGGTGAGGCCATATCTGGAGTACTGCGTCTAGTTTTGCCCCCCCCCCGAGAGGATGTGGACAAGTTAGGAGAGAATCTAGAGGAGGGCAACGAAAATGGTTAGGGGGCTGGGACACACGACTTTTGAGGAGAGGCTGGTGGAATTGGGCGTATTTAGTCTGGAGAAGAGAAGCCTGAGTGGGGATTTAATAGCAGCCTTCAGCTGGGGGGTCAGCCTGCCAGCCCAGATCTACTCGGCCCTGGCTCAACATGCTGTACAGGGGCTGACCAGGGCATGACGGTATTACTAGCTGGCAGGCAGCCTCCACAATGTAGCAACCTTGTGACCTGGCCAGTCTTGGTCTCCATCTGCACTTGTGTTGCAGCAAAGTAAAATAATTCTGCCGTAGGACAGTATGTCAGGCAGTATGATCCTACAGCAGAACTAATTAGTTTACTATGGTCTAATTGAACTGCTCCCGTAAATGGTGACGCTGTACTGATTGTCATGGATTAGTTGGCTTTAGAATTTTACTGGATAACAGTATGCAAGATCAAATACGCAATGCAACGCACACAAAAAGGCTAGGAGGAAATAAATCAAAATATGTCTAATAAAAATGGGAGGGGGGTTATTGAAAAGGACTAAAAAGCTGCATCTTTGATACATGTTAAACGTTCTTCAGTAAATAGAAATCATGTAATAAACACTTGGTTTTCTTTGATTTCTCAGTATAGGTTATAGATACAAGTTAAATGATTCAGAAGAGTTTAAAACCTTGTTGTACAGCCACCCATCTTTTTATTTGATTACTACTGAAGTAATCAGAGTAATAGAGAAGTCAGGCTGGAAGGGACCTCCATAGGTCAACTAGTCCAACCCCGTGCCTGAAGCAGAATCATCCCTATCTAAACTATCCTATACAAATGTATCGTCCAACCCAGGGTAGGCAACCCCCCAATACGTGCGCTAGAGCGTGGCATGTGAAGGTATTTTCCTTGTCAAGCATGCTTTGGGGCAGACAGCAGGGAAGCCATGAAGGGCCCAAAAACATTGCTGACCCCTGGTCTAAACTACTAGCAAAACGACAGTCAACTGTGACACAACCACAAGACATAACTACAAGACCTTACCACCCTGCCACAGGTAAAGCAGGGTGACCACCAGGGATCCAGGTTTTTTTGTTTCCCATAGAAAACAAAATAAAGCCTGTAGATTTTCCCTTTCAACAGAAAGCAAATTTTTTATTTGAACTGGGATACCTGTGAAATTCACCTTCTGCAAACAGCTCTCTGCAGGATGGCAGAGTTCCAGCCTGCAAGAGCTTCTTGCAAAAAGGGGCATGGCAAACCTTAAGCCCTGTCCTGAGGGGGAGGAGAGGTAAAAGGGGTAGGGCCTGAGACTCTTAGTCACCAGGACTTGGCTCAGGCTCACGTTCCCTCCTGGAGTTTTTGAGGTAAGTGGGGCTTGCAGGGGGCTGGGAGCCAGCTGGGGGCCCCGTCCGGCAGGGCTGGAAGGGCTGGTGCGGGTGACTGCCAGGGCTGGGGGAAGAGCCAGAAGGGTGGGTGGGGGCTGAGGGAGCAGGGAGGTGCCTGTGGGAAGCCCTATATGGAGGGCCGGCCTGGCCTGGCCCGGCGATGTGTGAACCAGGAGCCCCACAGTACTGGGACAGGTGGCAGCCACATGTGGAGGCACGGAGTCGCATGTCATCAGGCCACATGGCCTCCTGCTTGCCTCCATGCGTGGTTTCCCACTGGAGTGCTAGAAGCCCCACGTTGAGGCATGGAGCCCGCCCGGCCTGATGGCGCATGGCTCCTGGTCCACACACCATTGGACCAGGCTGGCCAGCTCCATGCCTCCACATGGAGCTTCCAACACTCCAGCAGGAAGCCACACATGGAGGTACAGAGCCTGCCCAGCCTGATGGTGTGTTGCTCCTGTCTGCAGTGCCATGATCTGCCCATGCTGGCATGGAGACATGCACAAGGTGGCTGAGCCAGCTCTGTGCCAGTATAAGCAGGCCCCAGACTCAGCCACAGGTATGTGCCTCTGGGGGCTTTGCCTCCCGTGGCCATGAGCACCCTGAGGGCCCACCACGTGCTGCTGCTGAGCCACTGGCAGTGGAGGTTGTGCACCACAAACCCCACAACCACCTACATACCCCCCATACTCTTGCACAACCCTTCTCACAAACCCCACCACACACACCTCGCACCCACCCCCAACCATAGAAAGTACCTGCATATATTTCTGAAGAAGGTTCAAATAGTGTTATGTATAGTTTAATTTGGAAAAGAAAAGAAAAGTAATTAATTTTACATAATTATGAGTTTCCCTGTGCATAATTTTGAATTTTTCTGTGGGTATGGGGGATTGGAGGTGGGGGGTGTTTGTTGGGATGTGTAGGTGGATATGTGGTTTGTCGGAGGTGGTGGAGTGTGTGGTGGGTGTAAGGTGTGTATGGGGGAGTGTGGGTGTTTGTCAGCATCTGCCCCCACCCCACAACAGCCCGGAGCCCGCACGCTCTGCGGCGCCTTCCTGCCACTGCCAACAACGTGCAGCCCCAGACCTGCCCCACACCTGCTCTAGACTCACTCTGGCAGGAGCAGATCAGCTGGAACCCATGCACACAGCACTGATCCCAGCCAGCCCTGTGCCTGCTCTGCACCATCTGCCTGTGGCGTGTCCTGCTGGCCCCTGGGCACGCAGTAGGGCTGGGGGTGCTCTGCAGCTGGACTACTTTTCTAGGAAGCCCAGCCAGTGGTGGCTCCTTCCAGTGGCCTTCACTGCTGGTCCCAGCCCCTGTGGCACTGGTGAGGACCTACACCTAGCCCTGATCCGGACTGCCCTGTGCCTGCTTCCTTGACAATGACCTGCACATCACAACGAGGGACATGCTCAGTTGGGATGGGCTTCACCTGTCCCCCAAAGGTAAGAGTGTGTTCTCTTCTAGGTTGGCAGATCTCCTCCGGCGGGCTTTAAACTAGGCTCGTTGGGGGGAGGGGAAGATGAGGGCGGGGGAAGCCGTGGACCACCAAACCATGTGGCACCCA
>NW_005841882.1:3187478-3226920 GCF_000455745.1 Alligator sinensis | reverse complement strand
GCCTAGGAAATGACCTGCTTGGTGGCACGGAAGCAGAAAGGGATCTTGGAGTCCTAGTGGACTCCAACATGAACATGAGTCGGCAGTGTGACGAAGCCATCAGAAAAGCTAATGGCACTTTATCGTGCATCAGCAGATGCATGACGAACAAATCCAAGGAGGTGATATTTCCCCTCTATCGGGTGCTGGTCAGACCGCAGTTGGAGTACTGTGTGCAATTTTGGGCACCGCACTTTAAGAGGGATGTGGACAACCTGGAGAGGGTCCAGAGAAGGGCCACTCGTATGGTTAAGGGCTTGCAGGCCAAGCCCTATGAGGAGAGACTGGGGCACCTAGACCTCTTCAGCCTCCACAACAGAAGGTTGAGAGGCGACCTTGTGGCTGCCTATAAGTTCATCATGGGGGCACAGAAGGGAATTGGTGAGGTTTTGTTCACCAAGGCACCCCCGGGGGTTACGAGAAATAATGGCCACAAGCTAGCAGAGAGCAGATTTAGACTAGACATTAGGAAGAACTTCTTCACAGTTCGAGTGGCCAAGGTCTAGAATGGGCTCCCAAGGGAGGTGGTGCTCTCCCCTACGTTGGATATGCATCTAGCTGGGGTCATCTAGACCCAGCATTCTTTCCTGCCTATGCAGGGGGTCGGACTCGATGATCTATTGAGATCCCTTCCAACCCTAGCATCTATGAATCTATGCTCTGGACTCGCCTGGCCAGGCTCAGCAGCAGTGGTCAGGCAGAAACTTTTGCTTAGTGTGGGGGAAAAGTGGCCCCATTCCCTCACTGATGCCAGGCTCTTCCTGCTGCAATTGCCCAGAGCCCAGGCTGGGCTACCCTGAGTCTCTACCACTGATACCGCTGCCTCTGGGCTGCCCAGCGGGGCAGTGGTGGCAGCACAGAGCAGACGCAGGGCAGCCTGGGTGCAGGCTGCAAGCAGCTGCAGCAGGAAGGGCCCAGCAGCAGTGAAGGGGAGAGACTGCTTTTCCCCTGCATTAAGCAACAGTTTCTGCCCGGCTGCCACCACTGCTGCTGCTACTGAGCCTGCGCAGGCAAGTTCACAGCAGACGCAGGGCAGGGTGGGTCAGGGCTGAGTGTGCAGGTCCCCACGGATACCGTGGGGCTGGGACCAGTGGCAGCAGCAGCTGGAAGGAGTTGCCACCACCTGGGCTTCCTAGAAAGACAGACCAGCCGCAGAGCTTCCTCAGCCCTGCTTTGTGCCCAGGGGTTGGCAGGATGTACTACGGGCAGGTGGGACAAAGGAACCCACCGTAGGCCCAACAAAGACCCTTGGGCTGTACTTTTCCATCTCAGTTGTACAACCTGTTCTTCAATACCTCCAATGATGGAGAGTCTACAGCTTCCTTAGGTAGTCTATTCCAAGACAAACAAGACAGTTATTTTTAGAAGCATTATTGTATTCATATGCTATCAGCTTTCAATGAAGTTATCCTGCCATTTAAATGTTTAACAGTTGGTGAAAATCAACACAAAATTTTATTTCATTTAGGCTTTCTGGCCAATTAGGTTATTTTTTTATATGAAACAAAGCCTCAGGGCAGCCCAAAGTAAGAGAAACTGAACAACTAACATAAATAAAACAAAATAATCCAGAAATAGTGCTTACTGAGAAAAGAGCTCAGGCCCAGGAAATATATAATGCAGAGTGGCACATGGCTCTCTCCTCTTCCATCCAACCACTTCTCTTCTCAACTCTGGAAAGGAGATGTCAGAATTTGCCTCTTCCCTCATAACAGGGGAGACACCAGTTACAGCAAGCGAGGACTGCTGCTTGCTGACCTTGCCCAGAACAGAGAGAAAATAATTGAGTTATACAAAGGATGCGTCTATACAACAACAGTAATTTGTCCTGGAACTTGTAAGCTTAAACATGCCACAGACACCCGAGTCTGTAAGCATGCTCCAGACCCAGAAGTCTGCCAGCAAGGCTGCCACAGCCTCAATCTGCACCTGCTCTCAAGCACCATCTCCAGTGGGCCTGAAAGTGGCCACTGGAAAGGAGCCTGAAACAGCCTCAGTGTTTCATTTTAAAGATAAATTGTGGGCCTTCCAGAGCCTACAGCATGGGGGGCCAAACTCATCTGGGCTTGGGGGCTGGAAGAGGGGCACAGAGCTGGTCTGTGGGCTAAAATGGACAGAGACTGAGCTCATGTGCTAGATCTGGAGTGCAGGGCTGGGACAGCGTGGGCACTGCAGGCAGCACGTGCCCTGGACCTGCTCATATGCTGCTTGCAACGTGCATGCCAGATCTAGCCCCACAGACAGCACACCCCATCCACAGGTCCATTCCAGGATGCATGTTGTACTTGCGCTAGACTGACCCTGCACTCTGGATCTGGCATGGGCACTGCATGCAACATGTACTTGAGACTGACCTATTTGATATGTGCAGCATGCACACCAGCTCCAGCCCTCACATCGTGTGCAGCCTGCATGACATGGGCTCCACATGCACTGTATAGGGCCAGGGCCAGCATGTGCTACACATGGTATGCTGGTCTGCAAGCCACAGGCAGCACTATGGACTGGAAAATAAGACTCTGTGGGCCAGATCCAGCCCACAGACTGTCTCTGACACCCCTTACCTAAAGGAAGCAGCAGCCTGAATCAATGCAGGCAGTGCACTCATGCATTGTGCTGTGGGATTGTGGCGGTCAGACTAAACCTACACTAGACAGTTTGGCTGCCTATACACGTGCTTGTTCACGAGAATGCATTGGAGCAGACTTGATTAATTGGGTCTGTTCCACGTTCTAATTAAATGCTTTAGCATTGTTTCATCATTCAACCTTCATCAAATGAGGTTTAGCTAAAGCATCCCATGGCCATTTAAAAATTCATGAAGGCTTAACAGACATGATGATGAAGCATTTTAATTAGAGAAGCTCTTTGGGAACTGTTCTAATTAAAATGCCCCCACCGCCACACCTAAACATGCATATAGACAGTCCTTCTGTCACTATAGCTATGCCAGCATAGCTATGTTGATAAATGCCTCAAGTGAAGACATAGCATACACACAGAGAAAAGGAACTATCTAGGGTTCACCTTCTAGAATCTAGACTAAATGAATTGGGGATGAATAAGTTTTAGTGAGCCACAGCTCACTTCATAAAGTACAAATTTATTTTAACATCCATTCAGATTTAAGCAAAGTGGTTACACCCACCTCCGCAACAGGATAAGCTAACCTGACAAAAAGCCCTGTCAGCATAATGTACCCACTCCACTGATTTCACCAACATGGGTTTATCAGCTTGGTAGTATGATTCCCCTTTAAGGTACAGTAGTTTGCCTTAAAAGTCTCCTACAGCTTAAGTGAAAGCCACCTTGGGACAGTATCCTAAACATCTGCATCAAATGAGAATTCTAATTTTTACAAAGAACATGCCTAAAAGCATGTTCCAGTACTGAAGCTTGTGCTTATAGCATGCGGATATCATGATGGAACTTTGTAGGGAGGAATGCATCGAAGAAGTAAACCGAAGGCTTTGGAGATGGTGTCACCATGTTGGTTTTGGATTCCTTGACCTTGGTATGCAGTTCAACAGCACTGGTCTGCATGCAAGAGGTGGTATCCACTTCACGGGCAGAGGGAAGAAGCTCTTCTCTACGAGAATTGCCAACTTGCTGAGGGCTTTAAACTAGGCAAGCCCGGGGGAGTGGGGGTAGATTCCACCACTGGGCATAAATCCTCTAGCTGAGATGACCCAGGGGAGGATATTTAAGTAGGGGGCATCCAGATGAGTACCAATGCTCTGAGAGAACTGCAGAGGGGCAGAAAACCTGAGAAGACTAGGGGTGAACTCAGCTGTCTTTATGGGAACACCTGAAGCACGGGCAATAAACAGGATGAACTGGGTCTCCTTCAGGCAGACAAGGAATTTGATGTCACTGAGCTGCCAGAGACTTGCTGGGACAATACATATGATTGGGCAGTGGATATTGAGGGCTAGAGGCTCTACAGAAAGGATCGGGTAGGGAAGAAGGGTAGCCCTCTATGTGAAAGAGTGATACCCATCCCCGCAGGTTACGTTTGATTGTATGGAGAGGCCCCCTGAAACCCTCCGGGTCAAGATACAAGGGGGCTCAGAAGAAGGGGACCCGATGGTGGGAGTCTACTATAGAACTCCCTACCAAGAAAAATTCTCCAGGGAACTGACCGAGGAGGTGACCCATGACTATCAAGTCTTTAGTGCTGGCTGCAAATACTCTGACACCTGTTGTGAAGACCATTCAGCCAGCTCCAGTAGATCAACCAACTTCTTGGCAGCTATAGACGACCTGTTCTTGACACAGGCTGTGGAGGGACTGATTGGGGTAAAGCCACTCTGGACTTGGTGCTGACCAAAAGGGAAGACATGGTAGGCGACCTGAAGATTGGAGGTACTCTGGGCAACAGTGATCACAATTTGATCAGATTCACCATCCACCGAAAGGCTGGGAATTCTGCCAGCAGAACACAAGTCCTAGACTTCAGAAGGGCAGACTTTGGTAAACTCAAGAGTCTAGTTAGAAAGGCCCTTCTCAACCAGCAACTGGACGATTTGGGAGTTCAGGAATGGTGGTCCTTCCTTAAGGAGGCAATTCTCAATGCTCAAAAAGAGGCCATTCCGACAGTCAAAAAGAGGGACAGGGGCCAAGAGACCCACTTGGTTCAACAGGGACATTAGAGAACTTCTCAAAAAGAAAAAAGAAGTGTATATGAAATGGAAAAAATGGTGCAGCATCCAGAGAGGAATACATATATACAGCCAGGGTCTGCAGGTATGAGACAAGGAAAGCCAAGGCATGCATTGAGATCAAGCTGGCAACCGAATTAAAAGACATCAAAAAATCCTTCTATAGGTACATAGGAAGCAAGAAGAAAAAAATCAAGCTCCACTGTTGGACCCCTACTGAACATGGAGGGGCAGCCCAAAGTTGATCCCTATGAAAAGGCAGAGCTTCTAAATACTTCCTTTGCATCATTATTCTTGAAATCAGATGGAAACTCATCACCTGTCCAGAGGCCCAGAGAATATGAGGAAGACAGCAGTCCACATAAAATCAGTCCCAAACAGGTGAAAATACTCTTAGAACATTTGGACATTTTCAAGTCTGCTGGGCCAGACGACCTGCATCCAAGAGTCCTGAAAGAACTGGCTGACCTCATAGTGGTGCCTCTGGCAAGGCTGTTCAAAGAGTTGTGGAACTTCAGGAGTGGTCTTGAACAACTGGAAGAGGGCTAATGTGATACCCATCTTTAAGAAAGAAAAGGGGGACAGCCCTGTCAACTACAGACCAGTCAGTCTGACTACAGTCCTGGGAAAAATCTTTGGAAAAATTGTCAAGGAGGCCATCAACCGCAAGCTCGTAACTGGCAGGGTATTAAGAAACAACCAGCATGTCTTTGTTGAGGGGAGGTCATACCTAACAAACCTAGTGTCCTTCTATGACCAGGTAATTAACCAGCTGGACATGCAGTCGAGGGAAAATTTAGGCTGGACATAAGGAAAAACTGCTTTCCCATAAGGGTATCTAGAATCAGGAACACTCCCAGCAGAGGTGGTGCAGTCGCCATCCCTGGAGGTGTTCAAGAGGAGGCTGGACAAGCACCTCATTGAGCTTGTTTGAGCCCAACTACCTCCTGCCCATGGCAGGGGAATGGACTTGACAATCTGACAGGTCCCCTCCCGTCCTTTATTCTATGATTCTACGGCCAAATATCTATTTTCATGGTTTCCAATTGAAAGAAAACAATTTTATAAACCATGACACCCATACAGATACTAATTGCAACTATAGGATATTAACTATCCATTAGTAAAACCTATTGTATTCTTTGCATCTGTAATCTTTTGCACTTTCTTTTGAAGATAAAAAAAAAAGATGCCTTTTAAGTCTTCACAGTTCATATGAAGGAGAAATAGTACAAAACTGGCCTGCTTTATATATGGGGTGGGGAGGGTGGAATCCCATCCATGAAAAACTAATCTTATGTTACACAAAGAAAGAAACCAACTGAATAAATTTATTTATCCAATCACAATTTATGACATTTTAAAATATAGATGAGAGCCATTTATGGAAAAAAAATCTTTAAATAATTTAACGGAGTTGTCCAGCTGCTAGTTTTGATGTCGTCTGCCTTCACAACACACAGTACACTCTGAGGTTTAGATTTTGGCCAGAAACCTAAAATTTGTGGTTTTCCTGAATTTTACTAAAAACTGCTACAATAATAAAAAATGTTGTTATTCTATTAAATGTTTGAAGCTCTGAAGTATATGCTTGGATTAAAATATTACTAAAGGTCACATGAGCAAACCCATCTCAAAAAAAAAAATACACATTTTTGAAAATACCTGTGTAGGTTTAAAGTGGGATGTTCCAATACTGTGATTCTATTATATAGGGACAAGAAGACATAAGACAACCTCTGATTCATGCAGAACAAATAGCTGCACCAAAAGCACAAATTACAGCTAATTACAGGGTATAACTCTGTCATCTTTCTTTTTATAACCTAGCCATTTACACACTTTGATTTTTGACTTCCATTTGGGTTTATTAACATCAAAGCTTTGTCATCATTTATCTCTTTCTACAGACCTTTTTACCTGAGGCAATACAGAATAAAAACTTCTTTGCATTTCAGCTTTTTGGATGCAAGAAAGGTTTAGTCTGCATTGTTCTTATGATGTTTCATGCTTATTAAAACTTTTGTGAGTTGTTGTAAAGTTTATTGCCCTTGGCATACCAATTGTAAATGCACTATAATTAAACCTACCCTCATTGCATATAAACACATTAGCACTATACTGTGATATATTTGGTTCTTATTGTTAATGCTACTTTTAATGTAATTATGCAGTCTTCAAAATGGAGTGGATAATTTAGTTTTTATTAATTTAGGGTTTTGTCAAAAATGAAATGGCAATAAGATTTGATATTTATAGATTACAACAGAAAAAAGTTGCAGAGGACCATCTTTGATGAAGAAGGGAAGTTAAAAGTGTTAGAAAGTTACCATGGTGATCAAGATTCTCTTTTCTAACCCCTCAAAAAGAGAATTTTCCCTAATTCTCAATAAAAGAAGATGGGCTAGAGAGAATCCTGTATGACTATATCCTTCAGATAAACATTTGTACATAAATTGTTGTCTCATTTCTGAAGACAGTATCTACTAGAATTCTAACTCCTGGAAGCATAATTTGCATTAGGGAAGTCCTAATGAATCAAGAGAAAAGCCTTCCAGTTAAACTGGCCATCTTACATAAAGGGATTTCCTGACAGAAATCAAGACCTTAAGTTTGGATTTTTTTGCATTGGAAACCAATTCTGCAACTTTGAGATACTGGATTGGATTCCCCTCTTCCCCCAAGAAGCTGAATCCAAGCAAGACTATATTGCATAACGCAAATTCTAGAAATATCCCGGAGGTTACTCTGCTTCAATCTGAATGGACCCTGAAATAAACTAGCACTTCATCAAATGAGCTGTGGCTCACTAAAACTTATTCATCTCTGATTCAGTTAGTCTAGAAGGTGAACCTGTATCCTGCCTTTTGATTGTAGATTAGGCAGGCCATAGCAATGCACGATGCTGTCATATCTGGTACTCTAAATATTCACACTGTCCACTGAATTTGTATCCAGTAAAAAGACTGGAGTTTCTGACAGTTTTTATTCAATTCCAAGTAGGACTCAGAATACACTTGTTAACTTTGAATATTTAAAAGACCTTCTGTAGAATAGGCAGGTGGATGCTGAAAAAGGAACAGTAGATGGCTGAAGTAAAATTCAGAGATATCTTGATGGAAAAACAAGAATGAATCTACTAGTTAAGAGTATTTACTAACATAGAAAGTTTGGATTGGAAAGGACCTCAGGAGGTCATCTAGTTCAACTCCCTGCTCAAAGTAGGACCATCACCAACTAGATCATCTCAGCCAAGGCTTTGTCTACCTGGGTCTTAAAAACCTCCAAGGACACAGACTCCACAACCTCTCTGAGTAACCTGTTCCAGTGCTTTACTACTCTCCTAGTGAGAAAGTTGTTCCTGACATCTAACCTAAACTTCCCTTACTGCAACTTGAGACCATTGCTCCTTGCTCTGTCATGTGATACCACTGAAAACAGTCTAGCTTCATCCTCTTTGGAATCACCCTTCAGGTACTTGAAGGCTGCTATTAAATCCCAACTGAGTCTTCTCTTCTGCAGACTAAGGCCAGTTCCATCCGCTTCTCCTCAGAAGTCATGTGCCCCAGCCCCCTACCTGTTTTCATTGTCCTCTGCTAGACTCCCTTCAACTTGTCCACATTCTCTGTAGTTGGGGGGGGGGGCCCAAAACTGGATACACTACTCCAGATATGGCCTCACCAGTACCAAATAGAGGGGAATAATTACTTTTCTCAATCTGTTGACAACACTCCTACTAATCCAGCTCAGTACACCACTAGCCTTCTTGGCAAGGCTAATATTCATCTTATTGTCCACTGTAACCCTCAAGTTCTTTTTCTCCATAGCTGCTGCTTAGTCAGTCAGTCCCCAGCCTGTACTGGGGCATGGGATTGCTCTATCCTAAGTACAGGACTTTGCATTTCTCCATATTGAACATCCTGAATTTCCTTTGGTGCAATCCTCTAATTTTTCGAGGTCACTCTGAATCCTACCCCCACCATTCACCATATCTACTATCCCTCACCCCCGCTGGTGTTATCTGCAAACTTGTTGAGGGCGTAACGCCATTCCATCTTCCAAGTCATTGATAAAAATATTGAACAAAACTGGCCCCAGGGCTGACCCCTGGGGCACTCCACTTTATATCAGTTGCCAACTAATCATTGAGCCATTGACTACTACCTTCTGAGCCTGATGATCCAGCAAGTTCTCTCTCCACCTTACAGTCCATTCATCCCACCCATACTTCTTTAGCTTGCTTGGCAAAAATGCTGTAGGAGACTATATCCAATTTTTTTGACAGGCTAGCAGAAGGCAACATTCTGAGGGATAGCCAGCATGGGTTTGTTGCGGGTAGGTCTTGCCAGACCAACCTCATTTCTTTCTATGACCAGGTGACATATCACCTGGACAAAAGGGAAGAGGTTGATATCATTTATTTGAACTTTAACTTTAACCTTGTGTCTCCTAATGTCCTGGTGTCCCATTATGTCCTCATAGAAGGACGTATGTCCTCATGGAAAAATTGGGAAATTGCAGCCTTGACTACTCAACAGTCTGATGGCTGGGGAACTGGCTCTGAGGTTGGATTCAGAGGGTGGTAGTTGATAGAACCAAATCAACATGGCACTCAATGACTAGAGGTGTCCCCCAACGCTCCATTCTCGGACCTGTACTCTTTAGTGTCTTCATAAACGATCTGGACACTGGTGTCAGAAGTGAACTGGCTAAATTCGCTGACAACACCAAACTCTGGGGAAGAGTGTACACACTTGAGGATAGGCTGGTAATCCAGGATGACCTCGATAGGCTTGCAAGGTGGGCAGATGAAAACCTGATGGCATTCAATACAGAGAAATGCAAGGTGCTCCACCTTGGGAATAAAAACCCGCATCACACTTATAGGCTTGGCAGTGCTACACTCACTAGCACCATGACCGAAAGAGACTGCGGAGTCGTGATTGACCACAAGATGAACGTGGGTCATCAATGTGATGCCACAGCTGGCAAAGCGAACAAAACTCTGGATTGCATCTACCGATGCATCTCGAGCAAGACCCAGGATGTCATCCTCCCGCTGTACTCAGTCTTGGTTAGGCTACAGCTGGAGTACCGCATCCAATTCTGGGCTCCAGAATTAGGAAGGACGTGGAGAAGCTTGAAAGAGTCCAGAGGAGAACCACGCGCATGATCACAGGGCAAGAGAACAGACCTTACAAAGAAAGGTTGAGAGCTATGGGACTCTTCAGTCTGGAGAAGTGTAGGCTCAGGGGTGACTGGGTGGCAGCCTATAAGTACATAAGGGGTGTGCATCAGGATCTGGGGGAACACCTGTTCAGCAGAGCACCCCAAGGGATGACAAGGTCCAACGGTCACAAACTCCTGCAAGACTATTTTAGGCTGGACACAAGGAAAAACTTGTTTATTGTCTGAGCCCCCAAGGCCTGGAACAGACTCTGCCCAGAGGTGGTGCAAGCACCTACTCTGGACACTTTTAAGAAACATTTTGATGCTTATCTTGCCGGGATCCTTTGACCCTCGATGATGTCATGCCCCTTGGGTGGGGGGCTGGACCCTATGATCTTACAAGGTCCTTCCTAGCCCTAATCTCTATGAAATCTATGAAAATCATTAAGTTAAAGTATAATACTTTCACTACCTGTATCCACAGAGCTAGTCATGTCATAGAAGGCAATCAGGTTGATCAGTTATGACTTGTCCTTGGTGAACCCATGCTGACTGTTCCTAATCATCTTCTCTTCCAAGTGTTTAGAAATGGATTCCTTGACGACCTGTTCCACCTAGTAGTTAGTTTATTCACAGGAACATAGGACTGGAAGGAACCCCTTAAGTCACTGAGTCCAGCCCTCTTTCTACCACAGGCAATCATGGTATACACTCTTCTCGAGAAGCTGATAAGGCTCCATCTTAAAAACAAATAATTTTCTTGCTTCCTCTGTATTCCTACTGTAAGGCTGTTACAGAACTTCTCTTCTCTGATCATTAGAAATTTTCTATATTTCTAGTCTAAATATATATTCATGCCCAATTAATTTGTTCTTGTGCCAGCATTATTCTTTACTTTATTTACTAGCTTTTCTCTTTATTTACTAGCAGTCTAGCTCCTGGTGTGTCTGATTTTTATTCCCTCCCCCGCACCCCCTTTTTCTTTTCTTTAAACAGAGACCTGGAGAAAGGTACTTCATACCCCCAAAGTTGTCTATATCCTTCCCAAATGCACAGTTGGCAAAAGATATCACCCACAAACATCCTTGCCCCTCACCCCAGGATCACATTTGCCTTATGTAGACTTAAGTGTGTTAGCTTCTTTAGGGGTTTAGGTTGTAGCCGTGTTGGTCTAAGGACATAGGCAGACAAGGTTCCTTGGGTGAATTTGATATCTTTTATTAGACCAACCCAAATAGTTGGAGAAAAGTTATTAAGCAAGCTTTCAGGTTCAAAAACCCTTCGTCAGGCTAAGGAAGTTTCAGCAGTTGGTATGTGCTCTTCCTGGATGGAAACTTCTTTAGCCATTTCTGCAATCAGCTGGGAGCTTAACAAGAGGAAAATCCTGATAGAAGTCATTATGTTAGTGACTTTATATTTTGTATAATTAATGTTTATTTACTTTATTTTACACTGGGCGTCCAATTTTTTAATATCATATTCAGGTCCTTTGTTGCATTTGATGCCTATTGACCAGGTCATCATAAAATTATATAAATAGGGACCTACTCCAATTGGGTAATCTCCACAAAATCCAAGGGGGAACCCCCCCCCAAAAAAACATAATTAAAAAAAATACTAGGGAGGCCATCAGTGGAAAGGTGAGCAGGCATGATGGTGGAAAGGGCTGGCTGCCTGTCATGTGGCCCTGCCCTCTCTACTAATCAGCAGTAAGGCATGGGGTTACATGATGGACAGCCCTTGGCCAATCAGCAGTGAGGGGCGGGGCCATACAACATAGCTCCCTCCACCAATCAACAGCAGAAGGGTGGGGCCAACCCCCACAAAATAAAATATTTACTTGAATAATAGCCAACCCTGATTATAAGACAACCCTGCAATAATTAGATTCTATATATGGAGAATTTATAAATCCCTTTCCCACAAGCTTTCACTGAAATGCTTTCCCCTTATTCTTGATCTCCAGAACTCCGGAAATTTTGAGGAAGAATTTTCCCCAAGGACTCCTTGTTCTTCCCACCTTTTGCTTTTAAGAAAGTATCTGTCAGCTGATAAGGAAAGTAATTATCATACTAACTTTTAAAACACATGCACCTTTTCCCTGCAAAATCAGACCTCTGAAATTGGGGTGTGCATTGTAAGCAGGGAAGCAGATTTTTTTCCCACTAGAATAGAAGCAGGGTAGAAGAGAGCAAGCAGACACTGTGCCTGAATCAGCACTTTAGCTGTCTTGGGACAAGTGAGCTGCTGCATTAAATTTGTAGCATCTTGATGAGGCTTGTGGTACGGAAACTACACTTTATTTGCAGGAAGTTATACAAAGAACTAGTTACAGTAAATAGTAACAGGTCTTGATGCTGCTTTTGCAAGGGTTCGGGGCCTAGCCTAGATGCTGTCTTACCATACCAGGAAGTTCCTGCTTCCTCACACAAACTGCCTTCTGGGATGCCACACTTCCTGGACACTAGGTTTCCCAGGGAACTTATTCTGTCATGCAGCCAACCACAACTCCTGAATAAACATTTTTTTTGTACGTTCTGCTTACCAAAAACAAGATCCACATTTTATTTGGGGGTGCAGGTTTGTGAAAAATACAGTATTTTGTAGGGGTTTTCTTGTTCGTTTGTTTCCTTCAATCCCTTAAGAAGGACAGAGGGATAGTGAATATTCTGCTGGCTTGCTAATGGTGTTTTCTGTTGCATCTTATGCTTATGAGAAATTCTGAAGACAAAATAAAGCTGAAGGGTTTACTGATCTCATCAAGTCTGCAGTACAAAGACAAGTGACGCGGTAAATAATAAGGACAGCTCACAGCTACTGTGTGATCATAATAGCTTCCTAAACTAAAAATGATTAAACATGTATTTTAACACAGCCATGTACAAGGTCATACATATAGATTTTTATGCTGGAAAGCAGCAACTCTAAGAAGGACACAAAGGTCTTTGCAAGTAGCCAACTAAATATGACTTTCCAATGAAATAATTCATAGTCTTGACTAGGTAAACATTAGGGGTGCACCAATAACTATCTTCTTGGCCAATAACTATAGCCAATTATTAACCGGCCATATGACCAATACCGATCAACTGATTTACAGGGATGCATCCAGGCAGTATGGAGAGCAGAACTCTGCAGTTAAGTCTGTGGAGGGGGATGGGCATGGGGGGAAGAAAGGGGTGGGGGGGGCAGATCAAGGCTTCCATGGTGAGGGAGGGAGTGGGGTAGGGGCTGAGGGTGCTGCCCAGTCAGGGTGGTGAATGGGATGGAGCCACAGGTGGCTCGTCCAGGGGATCACCATCTTGGCACTTAAAAATGGTGGCGGGGGTGTTTGAACTAAAGTTCATTAAATGAGATTTATTCAAGTGCCACTGCCACCATTTTAAATGCTGGGATGCTTTTAACCGGAGCGGAGCTGACGGCAGATGCGGGCTGCCTGCTGTGGGATTGGGGCTCTCCTTCCTTTGCCCCGGGGCCCTGCATCGGCTGCGTGTCCCTTGCCTGCCCAGCAGTGCAGTGGGAGGCACAACTCGCTGCCCCCACAACTGCTGGGAGAGCAGGGGATGTGCAGCTCCCAAGGCAAAAGCAACAGAGCGGAGAGCCCTGAGCCCATAGCTAGCAGCCCACACCTGCCCTGAGCACAAATCTGGGGGGAGCTTGGGTGTTGCAGGTCATGGCTGGGGGGGGGGCCGCCGCCCCCCGGGGGGGGGGGGGGGTGCGCAGCGGCAGGGTCTGGAGGCAAGTGCAGAGAGGGAGGAGCAGTAGAAACAAGAGAACCATTTTGAACAAAATATTCCAGAAGTCTCGAGAGATAAGTTTGAGTACAGCCTCTCCACTGATTTGAGATCTAGTGAGGGAATGGTATGGTAGAAGGGAAAACCTATTGTGGCAGCAGGCTTGCTTGCTAGGCCATAAAAGAGAGAAGAAATAAAAGATGAGAAGAAATCTAGAAGAAAGTTAAGAAAGCTCCAAGCGAGTAACATATGGCTTCAGTGCTCATTTGATGTTCTCCACCCCCACTTACTTCACAAATATCTGCTTCAATTAGCTTTGGTAAGTAAAATAACCAAATCATAATTCAGTTTTCTGATGTAGCTCCAAAATTAATCTGAAAAAATATCAAAATAAATCACTGCTTTAAAATGTACAGTGTCTATCTTGGAATTGTGAATAATATGTTTTAAGGTTAAACCAAACAACAAAAATGCATTTTTTGTAGAACACAGCGATTAAATCAAGGCTTTCTGACCTTTAAATCATGATTTAAATCACCCTGATTTACATCAAAACCACCCTGCTAGGTCAAGTTCAATTTAATTACCTATTCAAAAAGATAAGATCATAACCTGTGAGTAACTACATGGAGAGATATTAAAGGTTTTTCAAATCAAGCAACAAAAGCATAAGAGGATTCTATAACGAAATATGAAAGCTAATAAATCTGAAACTGAGAAAAAAAAATTGCAGTGTCTTCCACAGTGGAGGTTAATCATAGGAAAACACTGTTAAGAAATGTAGTAGCTTCTTCCTCACTTGCGTATCTCCAAATCAAAAGAGTATGTTTTCCTAAATGATACTCACTAAGCTCAACCACAAGTTATTATGCTCATTGCAAAAGTCACTGGGTGAACTTCAAAAACTGCTGTTACGTAGGTCTGACTATATTAACATAATACTCCCCTCAGGCTTAAAGAAAAAAATGTTATCTATAAAGCTATGACTGTCATGTAGCACCATTTTTAAAGAGCTTGCTAGGGGATATACAGCCTAAGTATTCCTGACCTGACGGATTCTTTTGGTGTAAACAACAAGTGCAACAGAATAACCAAGAAGTTAGACCTAGAAATGCTGCCAAACACACACACATACATAAAAAAATAAAAATTTAATGGACTTTAGAGCCCTCTGTCCCAAAAGGGGAGCAACTTTCCCCTCCTTGCTTTGTGGTATAGCCCATTCCCTTATGCCTAATTGTCAAATCCTTCTTTCTTTCTGAGCCATGTCCTCTAGTCCATCTCTCAGCTGCAAGAGAAGGAAGGCTTTTCAAATAAAACTGCAGGGCTCTCTTAAGTCAAAACTACTATAGACAGTGCAGGGAACAGAGAAACCTTCATCCAGTGAAACCGAGTCAGCATAAACTTGAAAAGTGCTTAGATACAATATGCAGGGGTTTAGGTTGTAGCCGTGTTGGTCTAAGGACATAGGCAGATAAGGTTCCTTGGGTGAATTTGATAGCTTTTATTAGACCAACCCAAATGGTTGGAGAATAGTTATTAAGCAAGCTTTCGGGTTCAAAAACCCTTCGTCAGGCTAAGGAAGCTGCAGCAGTTGGTGTGTGCTCTTCCTGGATGGAATAAAAAGTAAAGAAGCCAGGGGCTGGGCTGGGCTGGGGAGTCAGTTGCCAGGCAGATTGTAATGTATCAAAAATCCAATGTCTATGTTTAGTCCCTGATCTCTAGTATCCAGCAGGTTGATGAAATGGAGCTCACAGGCTCGTCTCTGGGAAGTGTTGTGTAAGTTTCCCTTGAGGATCAGGACTGAGAGAGTGGCCCTCCTGTGAGAAACGTGCCCACACCGGTAATTGGGTGTTTCTGTCTTTGATGGATTTCCGGTGTGCATTCATTCTGGTGCGCAGTTGTTCTTTGGTTTCTCCCACATATCTTCCATCAGGGCATTTGGTGCATTGGATGAGGTATATTACATTTCTGGAGGTGCAGCTGTAAGATCCTGGGATGCTGATGGCTCTGTTGTGGGGTGTAGTAATAGTGGGGGTGGTGGAGACGTGTTGGCAGGTTTTGCATTTCTTGTCCTGGCACAGTCTGGATCCTTTTGGTGTGTTCTGGGCTTGAGGAAGTTTGCTTCTGGTGATGATGTTGGCGAGGTTCGGTGCTTGTTTGAAGGCTAGGATGGGTGGCTCTGGGAAGATCTTTTTAAGAATAGGATCTCTGCCTAGTATGGGTTGCAATTTTTTGAGGATTTTCCGTACAGGTTCAAGGGAGGGGTGATAGGTCATAACCAGCGGTTATAATCTGCCTGGCAACTGACTCCCCAGCCCAGCCTCTGGCTTGTTTACTTTTCATTCCATCCAGGAAGAGCACACACCAACTGCTGAAACTTCCTTAGCCTGACAAAGGGTTTTTGAACCCGAAAGCATGCTTAATAACTATTCTCCATCCATTTGGGTTGGTCTAATAAAAGATATCAAATTCACCCAAGGAACCTTGTCTGCCTAGATACAATATGGGCATTACAAAATCCATTAAGATGGGTGTCAAATGGTGAGTAGCTCTTTCAATTCGATACACTGTTTGAGAGTGCTAGTTTGTTATTATCTTCCGAATTTCTGGATGGAATCAGGTCATCCTACCACCCTTATGCTGGATCTCTGGGCTACAGCTGTTTACCAGCTATGTTAACTCAATAAGTCTAAAAACAGACAGCAAGCACAAGCCTTTTCCTTGTAGGAGCATGTGCCAGCATATAATTAGAGTCACTCAAACACACTTTCTTCAAAAGAAAGCATTCTTCATTCACCCAAAGATACACAGCATGCCAAGCAAAGGGCAGAAGTCTATTATGCACATTGTCTTTTACCTATATACCTTAAATTTCCCTTGCAAGCTTTAGTAAGTTTTACTCAGATCACATACTTCAATCTCTGTTTTGAAGTTTGTGCGTCAGAGATTGTTTTCTGCTGCTGACAGCACCCTCAAGCCCCCTTCTCCTGTAACTTAACATCTGTTGAAGTTTAGTATCCCTCTGCTACTAGGCTCAGTTCTAAGAAGAATAAGCCCTGCCAACCTGGTTAGAGGTAGGCAAAGACATTTTCCAATTACTAGCTCACTCATTATTTCCTCAGGGACTATTGGCATTCTCTTGTACCACAGTATTTTTTTTCCAATTGTTTTATTTCCAAATTGTTTCACCCTTCCAGACTTCTTAAACTGAAATCTATGCATCTAGAGAGAGAAATACTGAACAGATGAACCAAGGTGCATATATGTAAAAGAAAAAATAGTATCTCTCCCAGTCTTCACTGTACAGAAGATAAAATCCATAATGGGTCTAAGATGGCAACTTAATAATTGGCTAAAAGTTCCCTGCCCTGCTTCTGAATGCTTTAAGAAAGGAATCAAATCAGAGAACCTTGGGTAGAGATCCTGGAGAGTGTCAAAATTATATTTATCAGTCCGTCCTGTCTGACCAAGAAGGGAAGAACCCCATGTTGCATTCTAGTCGTGGATTTTCTTTTAAAGACCAAGTATAACAGAATTAAATAACCTAAACAGCAAGCCCTACTGAAAGTTCCTGAATGCCCAAACCAACGACCCTTATATTCATAATTTTATGTAACAGTCTGATTGACTGTTATATAACCATAATATATATGACCCATTGGCCTCCACTCCACAAGTGTTCTCATAAGCAATAGACAAAATAAATTATATGTTGTACTATATTAATTCAAAACTAAAATTACATGAATGTTAACGGCAAACAAATGTATAGTGATTGGTCTTTTTTCATGATAAAACCACAATGAGACAATTTTCTGGGAATTACAAGCTGCTATAATTACTATCCAACTGACACTATCTTAACTGGAAAATAATGGTATTGATATAAACAATCTGTTTATGCAATACAACGTACCATATTTACCATGCTTTCCATACAATAGATTTTTTCCACTGTCAAAAGCAGTGAAAACCAGTTTTCTAAAATAAATCTCTTGCATGAAAGATAAGCCAATTTGAGCAGGCAGCAGAAAGGGAACAAGCTAGTCTCATTAAAAAACACAACAGTACAAAACAAACATCCATCCTTGCTTGATTGGGGCTTCCTTTTTCTTCAGATAGTGCCATATTTACAATACAAGCTTCAAATACTGCTTATAGGGTTACAGGTACAATTCCGAAAACAGCAACACAATTCCAAAGCCCAATTAAATTTCTCCCTGTCTCCTCTAAGCACCACTTAGATTTGAACAGCACTCACCTTATATTTCCTTCTCTGTGGTGCTTGGCTAGAGGATCAAGCAATGGAAATTGTTTAAAAAGGTATCAAAATAATCAAATGAAATTCTCATTTAACAACTGCCCACTTTCTGCTGTGGTATACTACACTAAAAGCGGCATGTGAAAAAAAGTTAAATACACTAAAAGCAGCATGTGAAAAAAGTTAAATTTGAAAGAAATCACTTATTGCTGACATATTCAATAGGAGACTAAACGATCACCTAGCCAGGGTCATTTGACCCCAGAACTCTTTCCTGCCCATGGCAGGGGGTCGGACTTGATGATCTGTTCAGGTCCCTTCTGGCCCTACCGACAATGACATCTTATTCCAGAAGAACTTCAGCTTCAGTAATAAAATGATGAATGCTTTTGATAGACTAAATATATTGAGGTAACCAGGGACTGCAAAGGAACTTCTGCAGTGAAACTATAAAATATATTTTTTGCTTCTTCTCAAATGGGAAAGAATTTATTTGTTTGATCTACTTCAGTTGGATTAAACTGTAGTCACTGTCGAGACAGAACTGTTAGTACGCAAAGTTAATGATAGCAATTGGAATTCTAAAAGCTATAAAGAAAAGCTGTACACCAGACCAAAAAATACTAGAAGATAAGGCAGTGAAAACAAAAATCTTGAGGAACACGCTACACCAAAGTAGGCCTTCCAGAAATAACCAGACCCTGGAGGACACACAAACAGGAAGAACTAAAGACAAGAAAGGGACTAAAATAATAAAGAGTGACATAGAGAACCAAAGAAGAAACAGCAGAAAGAGCTGAAATAAACGCTGGTAAAAAAATTGAAGCACTGAAATATTTAAAGTTATTTAGGCAAACTAGGGCACGCTAATTGTATGAAATATTATACAATATCATTGGGAAAAAGATTGGGAAAAAGTATTTTCTAGAAGTATTTTCTATGTACTACTTAGACTTATGATTAAAGAGTGTGATTGAAGATGTGTAGGTATCATTCCACCTTCAGGGGCTGGCATGGCACGGGCACTAAGCCTCATGGTTGACAGCCCAGAGGTTGCAAGCTCAAGGCCAGAGCAGAAGTCGGTCGGTCATATCAGATTCCAATGAACCTGAGAATTCTGCTAAATACTTTGCCAGAAGGACACAGAAAGGAAGGATTCCACCTTCAAAAATTATAATCTAGTAATTCAAGCTCCAGTAAAATTGCAATGTTTGAAAATAGAGATTTAATCTCAGCATTTAAACTTTTAACAGAAATTATTAAAGGCTGGTTGAAACTTGAATATGTAAAATAGCAGAGTTAAAAGTTACAAAGAGGAAATACAAACCATTTGATAGCATGAGATAAACCAAACACGTCATCAAGCAAAAAAGCTGCCAAAAAGTAAAATTCACTCAGCAGAGATAAGCTAGTGCAACAGAACCCAGTGTTAAATGGATAGATTATAAAGAGTATAAAGTAAAAAGTGACATATTCCAAATAGCACAAAAAAAACAGAAACAAGGAATAAAAGAAAAATTGCACTAGGGGGCACCGATAATACAAACTGCTGGATAACTATTAGAAGTTCAGAATTATTTAACAAAATGTAGGCAGTTCAAGGAGGAAAGTGAATGGGAAAAAAAAGTCAGTGAATTCAAAGGAAACAAAAAGGAATTATACAATTACAGGTACAGATTATAAAGTGTATCAAAGCACTGCACAATGGTGAGAAGTAATTCAGGCTCTCAGAGGGAGAATGGCATACGGCAGTACAAATACTGTTTGGTAACATTTTTATGGAGAGGAAGTTTAATTGGATCAATTGAAGCAGACCTACTTAGCTGTTGCCTTTCCACTCAACTCTGGCTCCTTTCCCTATTGTTCTGATAAAATCAACGTTAAGAACAACAGCTTACTGAAACAAAATAGGATTTTACAATATCAACAAGAATCCTAATTTTGACCATAAGCTCAAGAGAAGATATGGGAGTAGTAGCCTTACAGGTCTGATGCTAAATAAAATTGATGGTGCCATTTATAACATGTCCTTAAGTGCCAATGGAAAGGAACAGGAAAGCTCTGCAATTGAAATTGTAGAACAAGATGCACATAAACAGCAACGTGGTGGGGAGGAGGTTTGAATATTCCCCATCCTCTCTGCCTCCTGCCATGAAAGTTGTGACCAATTTAAAACCTGCCAATGATCACTTAGTCACTAAGAGAGGAAATCCAGCAGACAAAGACAGATTCCAAGACATGGGAAAAAAATAATATCTTGAGAAATTAGCAGACGATAGTAAGCACAATATGCAGGAAAAGAAATCTGAATTAAGGGATTTCTTGAAAGTATTAAAAAATGACCCCCCACCCCAATAACAACCTCCCCCCCAAAGTACATTGGTCTTATTTCATAACTACAAAGAAAAAAAAGGTTCTTCTGGTATGCAAAAGTCTTCAGGAGAAATCTTCTGGCTACATATATACCTTATCCAGCACAATGGGAGCCTGATCCTTACAGAGATGTTTCTGCTGATTATCACTTTATAAATAAAGCACTGCTGTTATAAAAGGATCTTTCCAACATGCTTCCAAGAGTATCAATTTTAGCATTAGAAAGAAGCATGTACTGTTTAACCAAATTAATAGTTCTTCAGACAGCAGCTGAAGAACCTACCATCTATTAAACCACCATAAAAAAATTAACCATTCCCTTCTACCCCCCCTTACAAAAAAGTTAAATTAAATCCCATTAAATTTAATTCAGTCAAATTTATCCCTGAAGTATTCCCAGAAACTCCTTATACCATGAAGACAGAAAAAAAATTCAACCTGTGATTCAAAGTTTATATAATTTACTTGCCAAAAGGAAGACATGACAAGAAGTTATAATCATGGCTTAGTTACTTCAAATGGGACTAAGTTAGACTAACTTTGAATATAAAACATTTGACCTTAAGCATACATTTTGAGCATTGTGGAGTTGAGGGACATTTTATTTCTTGTTCAAAGGGATGACTAATTAGTTGCCCCACTCCTTCCAGTCCAGGAAGGGACTGCAGCATCAGGGCAAACTCCTGCTTGCTCCCCAGAATGGGGATTCCCACTGGGAGGGAACAGGGGACTGGGCCTTCAGCAGCTGCTCCACTCGCATCCCAGACTGGACTGGGAGAACCCCCCATCCATTTCCCAGATTGAGCAGTCTCTGATCTGGGGAAACAAGGGGAGCTATACTCTCGCTGTTCTACTTCCCTCCTGGACTAGACTGGGAGGGGAGCATACAGGCATTTATTCTTACTAGAGAGGTTAATCTCATAGAGGAGATCTTCCAAGCACCGACCTGGAAGATCTTTTCCTGGAGGGGCAATGCTTCTTCCAGGATAAATTGCATAAATGCTTGTACACTCATAGTTTCTATTGGGAGAGTAGGGATTCTTCCAAAGAAACATACTGCCTACATGTAAGTCTATGTTTGTGGGGTGTGGGTGGAGAGAGATGATTCCTGACACACACAGCTGTGCAGACAGAAACCCCTAGTATATGGTAACACACTGTATACTATTATAGCTGAAATATGATGGGGAGGATCTTCAGGACTTTCAGAACCTAGTCAAAATAAAAACCACCAACTTGCTTACTCGGGAATGAAATCACCCTCCTACAAGACGGGGTTCAGCATAAAATTTAGGAATCAGTGCACTCTCATAAAAGCGACCTATCCTGTATGCAAATTTATCCCTCAATGCAGTGGAAAACACTATTATAGATACTAAAGGCTGATGTATTCCTTTTATCAATATCCTCATATGACAATTTGATGAACATACGTACATCAAGGAAAAATAAGCAACAAATTACACCTCAAATATTATTTCCTATAGGTATCAATTTGATAGGTAGAGATTACCAGACAGTGCTTGGCACTGCTGATGGACAGAGCCTTGCAGTCTATTCATACTTCTCTTCTGTCAGGAGGAGCTATACTCAGTCCTTTACTTAAGGATTGCTAAACTCATGCATACATAAATTCCAGAGGAAAAGACTTCAGTTATTAATCCTATAGACATTAGGCATGTTATAAACTAAATCCATTTCTTATATCTATATTTTATGGGGATACATATGGCAGTCAGTTAAAATAATGTCTGATCAAGGTGCCATCTACATTTGGGAAAACTATTCAACCCCTACTAGTCGTACAAGTTTTTTTTCAATTCATCTCTGTAAGATTATTTCAGTATAGTTAATACTTAATAAAACTTTTTGGTTTCATTTTTCTTTAGATCAAATGAAACCAAGCTACTGTACATACTATAGGAAACATTAATCTAGACAAATAAATGGAAACTTAAATCATAAGAAACAGATTTTTCTGACAACATACTCAACATGGAAAATTACAGCACTTGTATTCTATAAGCGACCAGTTAAGATGGCATACTATTTCCAGTTGCCTTTCTATGCACTGAAGATTAACAGAATCCTACTGACATCAGAAAGTTGCTACAGATGTTACAATTCTCAAGACAAGTCCTTCCAAATAAGGAAATATTTCAGATTTAGTACATCATCATCTCATTTATACTCAACTTTTAGGACTAGAAAACATCCACATTCACTTTATAGAAACAGGAATATGTATATCATATTTGGCTGCAACAATGAAAACAGCCCTAAACTAGGACAAGCATAAAGCAAATGTACACGGTTCTATCAAATATTGATTTGTAACAGAGTCTAATATGCAATCAGTTAACCCTTCATGGTTATTATTATTTTTTATTGGTAAACATTTTACATACCCTTTGAAGACTCTGAAATGGAATTACTACTATAAGCAATCATGGGAGATATACACAAACAGCAAATAAAACAATCTATAAGCAGTCTCTCAGTTCTATTTTTGAGGACTTTTATCATGGACTCAATAGAGCATACTCTTTATGAAACACAATCATACAAGAAAAAGTGATATTTTGCATCTCTCTCATGCAGACACATGCTTGCACACTTTCCAGGTAAAGTTCTTGAGGTAAATACAAGTGTAAAACCTCATCCTGTTTTTTCTAAATTGTGTTTCAAGATTTTTTTGTTGTGCACTTGTGATGGCAGACCATGCCATGGCCTAAGCAGCATGAGAATCAAGAGTAGTAAGAGGTTTTTTTTCAATTATAATAAGTAACTACCAAGGTTGAAAAGAACCCCTCCTGTCTTGGACTGTCAAAAAGAGCCATACCATTTCAGAACTGCTTTCCATCCATCTATAAAACCTTAAGACCACAAACTAGCACAACTAACTCTATAACAAGACTTGTGGGTGTTCTTTCATTTGACCTCACTTTGATTAAGATTCCAGAAAATTTCTACTGGTCTTTTTTTTTTTTTTAGCCAAGAACACAAACAATTCAAATTATCAAAAGAATTAAGAGTTCTATAACTGTTGACCATGTAAAACTGCTGACCATGTGTCTACTGTAAAAGAACATCCCAACATATCCTAAAATTAGAACTTAACGTAGAAAGAAATTACAGTATATCTCATGCACATTAAGTAAAAAAGATATTGCTATAATAAAAAATTAGCAAGTACTTTGTAGGCCTCACTAATTATATACCATGCACTATATGCTATGTATGATAACAGAGTACATCAATGTCTTGAAAGCAGAAGCTAAGAGGGAATACTTCAAAGGTGCAAATCACAGGAACCAATTTGTAGCTCTTTGACCCACTTGGACTGTGCACTGTTGTACTCTCTTCAAGGTAAATTCTAGGCCCAATTCTTCTGTCTTTGGGAGCTCATGGCATTATTCTGACCTGTAAATCATTTCCACATGAGAAAGGCAAAGACAAATATGATATGCAGATGAAAGACAACACATAATCGGGATTTCTTTTACTGCTTCCGTATTCATTGCCAGATCCCATGAGTTATAATAAAGCCAGCCTAATACCCTTGCCAAAAACATGGTATGTTTTGCTTGACATAATCAAAGTGAGTAGTACAAAGTCCAAAAGGAATGAAAAAAAAAAACTACTTCAAGAATGCAATGAACAAGCTAATTGACTAACCGGGAGGATGATTTACCTAACAGAACTAAGTGAACAGAACCTAAAGTCTTGCATTTGGTACAGTAAAAGAAAATATTGAAATATTATTTTTTTTAATGTAGATACACACAATCTATATTTGCTTGTTTAATCAAAAGAATGCCCCTAAGTGAGCCTTTGTGAGCTTGGATCATTTATGAATGATCCAAAGGAAGAGTTATAATACCCATAAAATATATAATTTTGGAATTAATGTATCCCCCTGTTAATCCCCATTGCCAGATACCTGACCAACTCACTAACAGTCAAAGGCAATTCCAGTAACAAACTCATAGCTCATGCTCTGTAGGGGTGTGTGAAGTGGGCCCTATTTGATTCGGATTTGGCCTGAATCAGGGACGACGATTTGAATCATTGATTCGGATGATTAGATTCGGCCGAATCCGAATCTGAAGATTCAATTCGGACACAGACACAGATTTACATTTTTTTTCTATACACCTTGAGGTAACAGCGCGGCTTGTGAATGCTGCGATGCTAGGGGGGATGGAGCGTCCCACAGGAGTGTGGGCGGGACCCTCCACATGCTTGGCAGCGAACTTGGAAGCACTTCCAAGTACTCCATGGAAGTACTTCCAGTCCACTTCTGGGTCCACCGGGGAGCACACTAGCCCCTCCCCCCCCCCCAAGCCCCCAGCTCAGTGATTGACTGCAGGGGGAACCCAGGTGGCCCCCCCTGCCCCCCCAGACCCAGAAGGCATCAGTCACCAAGCCAGGGGGTGGTCCCCCACATGCTCCCCAGGACCCAGAAGTGCTTCTACTCCACTTCCGGGTCTGCTGCCAAGCACGCTGGGGAGCCCCCTGCGCTTCTGTGGGACACTCCATGTGCCCCAGCATCACAGCATTCACGAGTCGCCTGCTACCTAGAGGTATGTAGAAAAAACATTTAAAGCTGTGTCTGAATCACCAAATCTTTCAGAACCTATTTGGAGGGTTCCTGATTAGATTCGGAGAGATTAAAGGGTCCTCCGATTTGATTCAGATTTGGAGATTCAGCCACTGAATTGGGCCGAATCTCCACCGAATTGAACTAAGGATCGAAGCTTCGCACAGCCCTAACGCTTTGCGCATTCAAATTTATGGACAAGATGTATTGCTGGCTACAAACAGGAGGATGAAGGTAATACTAGGGCCATATTTATGGTGAATGGAAATCTCTTAAATTAAGAAACGTAGTTTCTCAGATTGTCACTATCTGGACATCCACAATCAGTAATGAGACCATGAGGACCCCAAGGCTTGGTGCAATTTTAATGGAGATCAGCACCTCAAAGCTTTTCCTCTTAGAACGTTACTTCAATTTTACATAGATTTAATTGGCACCTTAACAATATTCTAAGTGAATTGTGTATTCAGTAAAGAACAGAAAGCAGAAAGGTTGTTAAATCCATTGCTTGAGAGATCCAAGGAAGAGGACACAAAGCTTCCTGATACTGTAAAAAAAAAAAACACACACACACGCAGCAGGGCGGTACTTGTAAATACTACAAGTAACACATACCCTGCTGTGGAGTGAATTAGTTTCCTGTGGCCTATTAGGGCCGCATGTATAGAGAGGAGATGTTTACTACGAAGCTAATTAATCTACTCAGTAAGTGTATTGTGTAGATGCGCCCAGCGAGAACAAAGGAATAATGTATCTGAAGCACATAACTTACTTGGCACTGCTGCCCATCAGAGATCACTGCACTAGAGCCTCACTAAAATGGTGATTTTGTTCATGAAAAAAATTATTTGTACAAAATATTTTCCTCAACCTCAGTCTGAGAAATTGTTCCACTCAAAAATATACAAACAAACACATCCATCCATCTGTCAATGTAAGGCTGATTCTTCAGCCACAAAAAGTTTAACTTCTTAAAATCGGGTCTTATAACTGTAAACATCACAGAACCTTAACTGAGGGTGTCAATGCTTGTGTCAGCTTTAATGATGATCAAATAAGTACCAAAAAAGGTATGACATACTACATATACACATACACATAATATGTCAAGATCAGACACAACTGGATACATTTTGGAGAGATTTGTATTTTCTTTTGTACCAGAGAAATATGAAATCTTAACCACTGTTCTGGCGCTCTATATGTACAAGGCAAACAAAACAGATATGGACTAAAGTGCGGTCTGTTTAAAAAGAACACTTTTTTGGAGTCTAGGCTTATTAAATTCTATGCTGTGTGCATTTTTCTGACTATTCTAGCAAGTAAGTTCTTCCTCAGGTATACTAATAAAATACATATAAGTTATTGTACAGATGCATTAGTTATAATGAAATTAGTTTATATGTTTATATGTAGAACACTTGTTACCATCTTAGTAAAATCCATGATCTTTCATCCCATTGGCCTTTTTCTCTTCCCCAATTCACCTCCAAGCTCACTGAACAAGCCATCCAGGCAGGAAATCCTTGTAAATATCCATAAAACTACATTGTTCCGAGTCTTCCTCTGCCATGACCCTTACAAAAACCTCAAATATATTTAGGTAGCTGCTGTGCTATAACCACCATCTAATTATTACTACTGTAATACAAGTGAGTATATTCTCATCCATAAAAGTCTCAAGTGCTTAAAATTGTCAGCACCTTACTACACGTGCTCATAACAATACAACCATATGAAACAAATTTAAACAATTTAAAATAATCTTTGGCATCATTTATTTTTAGTTTAAATCTGTTAGCTGACAACTTAAAGTTAGAGAAAAGTTCCTTCTAGACAATGGCAAAGACATTCAAACAAACATAAAAAGTGAATTTTAATAGAGGGGTTTTTGGTTGGCTTTTTTTTTTTTAGCATCTTCATACCCATAAAAAACAAAACCTTCATTATGGAGAACACAGTAGATAGTATGCAACAAACAACAACTTTTCAGAGCTATTACATCTTACAAAAGTTTAAGGACAGGAGAAAGGAATGGTGTGATATCACCATCAGACGTTGCATAGATCTATCACTTATAAATTGATCAGAGTTTAAAATGTGGACATGAAGGATGGAGAATGACGGTATTTTTTTTTTAAGTACGATATACATCTCAGTTTACCTGTTCAGTGTCACCCAGGCTACATGGATGTAAAAAAAAGGTTATTGAGAAGAAGTAGACAGGAAACAAAACAATGACAAATATAAAAGGTCCTTAAGGAAGCAATAGGCGAGTTAGACTAGGAAGATTTGATATTCTTAGTCCCGAGTCTAGGATTAAAGATATTGGTTTACAGCGGATAAACTAAGCTCCATAAGATGCAGATGCAAATAATGAAGCAACAAGAGTGTCACTCTATGCACAGTAATGCAGGTCACAGGCTACATTACTTTTACTGAAATTTAAGAGGAAAGATTAAGGTTATCAGGAAAAAAAAATATGCATATAGGCTTGTATTGTTCTTCACCTTTTGCTCTTAAGATCTATGCACATTTGAATGCATAAATAATGCTTTCTTTTGGAAAAAAGCTGGATTAAATAAACTTCAAATCAGTTGATGTCACAGATTCCCACAGGAAAAGGGAAATCACAAGCTGCCAAGTACAAACCACAGTTGGGCTTGTTGCATTAACAGGGATGAGCAAGAGAAAGCTGAAGTACAGACATTCAGGCTAAAAGCCTTGCCGCACATAACATCTAGCACGTTAACGGTATTTAAATCACTGAAATCCAACCATTCAAGCAGTAAAACACATGCTAAGTGCCACTATAGCACAGTTAGGACTTTTCTGGCAAAAAGTATCTCCAAATCATTATCTAACGTGTTGAGCTAATGTCCGACTGCTCCATGGAAGTAATGTGACCAGGAGACTCCAGTGTAGGTGCTGGATGCTGGGCCCAACAAGGTCTCAGCCTCCACAGTACTCTGCAATCTTCAACAGCTCTGGTACTTAGTACATGTTTTATTTAGGTTGAAGTAAGCATTACCATGCAACTCTCAGAAAAAACTTTCTAACTCATAGTAATGCTTACTACAATATAAATAAAACATCCTAAGTATAACGTGCAACAAGGTGATAATTGTGGTAGGGCTGAGTGGTTTTACCCAGCGAGGGGTGAAGACAGTGAAACCCGCCCTTGCAAGGATGTACTTCGGAGAGACTAAAAGGGGTTTAAAAGCATTTGTCTTGCCACCATGACAAGCCATAATATCAGATGTATGCTAACATCAAGAATTGTGTCATTTTGCTCTGCCGAATTTCAGCATTTTGCACCTACCATAAACTTAAATTGTATCAAATATACCCTCTCTCTCATGGCATCTGCAGAATAAAGTGTAAAATTTTTCAAGCTACATTGCAAAAATGTATGTATGTAACAAGTGATGAGATGCAGCTCCATCTCTAAATCTAGTTTTTGGCAAGTTAGCCAAAAAGTACATTTTCATACAAAATATTTTTATTTTGTTACAACACTTAAAATAATAAGTTGCTTGAACACTGGTATCGAGCAGTGTCAACTTTACAAATTAAATACAATTGTAATGCAAATATTTTGTGTGGCTACCAAATTATGTTAACTAAACCCCCCCCAAAAGATGCATCTATGTACTTCTGAACAAAGCTGTGTTTCCAGTTCTCTCATGTGTATATATAAATAAAGTTAAAAACTAGTTATAGAAACTTGTATGCTGATACTTTTTTTGCTACACAGTAGAGCACTACTCTACCTTGCAATTTCACAAGAGACTTCTAGTAAGTAGTTGTCAACAAGCCTATGCATGACTGAAGTCAAATTACAAGTAGTAAGGAAATAGGTGTTTGAACTCAGTGCCAGCAAAATATCATGTATCTAATCCAAGAAAGAATTGCAGACCTCAAAACTGCTATTATTTTATTAGCCATACCACTTACATTTTGATCTGTTTCAGTAATTGTTCATACTTATTCACCAATAACACTTTTCTTTACCACTTATAATTCACTCCTCATTGTACTGTTGTGTATATTGTATTGTTTCCCAATTCTGAAATAAGCCAAATATTTTATTGTCATTGTACATGTGCTAAAACTTCTAAATGCTATTGGTGAAATAAAAATATTGCCACTGGAACCAAGAGACTCAAAATTTTCCATAAGACTCATTCCTTTAATTAATCTGTATAGTTGCCTATTAGCTGCAGTCTTTTGTCTCAATTGTAAACCAAAATACAAGTAACAGATATCGCTTTTTTTTGCATATTATTCTAGGACTGGAACAATATGCCAAAGTAATTTAAGGTCACTTTGACTTGATAGTCAATAGCATATACATAACAAAGGCCAAATATAAGTTTTCACAAAATCATGGGTAATATCCTGACCTTATTGAAATCAATGAGAGTTCTGCCATACGAGTCATGATATCAACCAATGACTCTTGTACAGCTACTCCAAAGTACTAGTTTTGCCACTGAATAGACTCCATTAGTTTCAAATTAAAACAACCTATAAATTTTCAGGAAAGGAGTCCAAATATTTGTTGTTAGTGTCTTTTCCTGTACTTTGTAAGAACAAATGACATGGCTTCGCTGATTTCAGGCTATCTTTTCTGACAAAGATAGAGTCACACATTTTATACAATTACACCGCAAGTATTTGACTCCTGATATATTTTGGAACCTCCACTACAGAAAGGATGTGGACAAAATGGAAAGAGTCCAGCAGAGGGGAATGAAAATGGTGAGGGGGCTGGGTAACAACTTCTGAGGAGAGGCTGAGGGAATGGGGCTTATTTAGTCTGGAGAAGAGAAGACTGAGGTAGGATCTGATAGCAGCCTTCAACTACCTGAAGGGGGGTTCCCAAGAGGATGGAGCTGGACTGTTCTCAGTGGTGGCAGATGACAGAACAAGAAGCAAGGGTTTCAAGTTACAGCAAGGGAAGTTTAGGTTAGATATGAGGAAAAACTCTTTCTAGGAGGGTAGTAAAACACTGAAACAGGTTACCCAGAAAGGTTATGGAATTTCCATCCTTGGAAGTTAAGACCTGGCTGGGATGATTAGTTGGGGCTGATCCTACTTTCAGCAAGAGGTTGGACTAGATGACCTCCTGAGGTCCTTTCCAACCCTTAAAAAAAAGATTCTATGCTTCTAACTGACACTGAAATCCCCATTTAAAAATTAGCCCTCGTCCTACATATAAATATTTAAAACACTTTGGAAATTGTTTGAATTGAGTTTCAAAATAGAGTAAAGAAAAACAGCCACTATCACAGGAATCAACATTATTATAAAACACTATAATGAAGGAATCTTTTCTTAGTACTAACGTGGTAAAGAGGATTTTGAGTAGAGAACAACAGAAAATCTTAGCGTTAGGTATCAGTTTTATGCACCACATTACTGTATGTCTAGCCCACCTAGCAGAACTGTCCCCTCAAGTTCTCTTGTATTAGCTCATAAGAGCAAATTCAAAATGTTCTGTTCCATCTGTTAAGGTCTTAGCTACTAATATGGAAACAAATTTAGAGAAATCAGGAATAATTCTGTGGCTTCCAGTGATGCCTGTTAACTTGGTGAGCAGTCAGTGTGTTTTTAAAGATAAATCCAAGTATTTTACACAGATCTGACAAGAAGTACTGTCTTTAAGGTGAGCTCCATGCATTTCTGAAATACATTTAACCATTTGAATACATAGCAAAAATTGTGAAGACACGCAGAGCAGCTGTTAAGAAACAATTTATAGAATAGGGCAGGCATTTACAGTGCTTCTTGGTTCATGGGCAAATGGTATCCACAAAACTTTTTATATTTTTAAGTATGGGAGATTCCCCAAGCAGGGAATGAGTGCAGGCAGCAGATAGGAACATGGTATGGCATAAGAGATTAATGATCAATAATGAGTATGTGACTGGACTAAAAGGAACCAAATATATCAGAGGATTAAAGTGTCAGAGATAACAGTATCTCTTCCTAAAACTGCTATCCCTCCATCACATCATATACATCAGTACAAATAAATGTTTTTCCTTATCTAGTCTTAGCTTTTTCAAGCATTAGGTATCATACACAAAACATTCAAAAGCAAGGACTCTTTGTATACCTTACCATTAAAACTAGTAAATTTAACTTCAGCAATTTCTTAAAATATATATCCTAAGAATAATTAGGAAATTCAAAACAGCCACAGCAATTTACTTCATTTAAACAGAGAAGTGGAAAGGATACTAAAAGACAATTGAAAAGGCATATTTATCATGAAATAATCATGAATGAGAATGACAGGCATCTCCAAATAAATTTCAACGGCCTCCTTATGCCCAGCAGTGTTCAAGGAACAGTTACCTTACATTCAACAATATCTAGCGTCAAGCCTTCTTTGTTATACACTCTCACAAGAAGCACAAAATACACTTGTATTGGCGATTCACCAGTAGGCATGAAGAGCAACATCGGATGGAACTTTTCAAATGCTGTACGTTGACCCAATCCAATTTATTAGCCAACGTAAAGATTTGTTTTCCCCTCTGAACTGCAGGAAGCACAGAAAGGAGAAGTAGCCAGGTCAAATGATAATCGGCATAATTTATTGTTAATTTTTAAGTAGCAATTCTTATGCTATCTACTGAAGCTTATGATAAAACAAGAGTAATTTTGATTACAATCTACATAATAGATTTGAAAGATGTTTAAAAAAAAAAAAAGCATGATTTGAATTTAGCCCCACTGTTTTACCATGCTTATGTTGTCTAGCACCTCTAGCCCTACAGGTCACAAGCAAATTAGGCAGCCACTTATTAAATCAATTTTTCTTAAAGTAATCTTGAATCAAATTTTTCTAGGCTATTATTTTTCACTTCAAAAGAGTTAACACTGGAGATCAGAAGCTTTCAGATGCCATTCACATATTATTTAGCAATGTCCATTTTTCATGATGATTTCAAAGTCCAGAAGAAACTTCATGGGTGTAATTATGAATTTGGAGGCATACCAAGCTACAGGAAGTTGAGTATAATGTACCATATTTAAATATTTATTGTGCTTTAGGCTTTGCTCTGGTATAAATGTTATCAGCTTCCCTCAACTCAAGCATCAATGGAGCATGTTAACCAAGATGAAGTTGTTTGATGTCATGATTAAAAAGGCCCCTCTTGAGAAGACCTTGTTTGGAGCACAAAACTACATCCAGAAAAACACAAGTAACCATAAATCATGACTAACACGAGAGCCACTTCCAATATAATGGCTTCTTTGTTCTTGGTTTTTACATCATATAGAACTTCAGCAAGAATCTAGAAACATCAAAAGAGAATTTTCAAACCTGATGAAACATTAGATTGCTTAATTACATGCATTTTATTATCATCTCTATAGTGCCTGGTACAGGCACTAAAAGGATGCAATCTGATTGAAGATATATATTGTACCATATTAGATGCAGATAAAAATACTTGCTGTTCATCTCTAGGAAGACATTACTAGTATGTTTTATTAATACAATTTTTTCCAAACAAGCATTCTCTATCTCTTACCCAGGATAACACCAAAAGGACAAGAATAATTTTGGTTTAAAAAAAAAAAAAAAAAAAGTTTCCCTTCTGAAATCCAAATATTTTAAAAATCTTATTAAAAAATACCCAAATCAGTGCTCTAGAACCATTTCCTTTCTTTTAATCAATCACAATAATTATATGTTAGAATTACAAGCTTCCTAACCTTATTCAAGACACTCTACAAGGAGAATCAGTCAAGATCCATTCTTTCAGCATTCTTTGCTAATGCAGCTAAATTTAACTTAATATTTCAATTAGCTATGCTTTTAAAGAAAACAGGTTTGAAAATAGAGATTATGCCATGTAAATTACACTAACAGCTTTATTCATTCATTATTCTAAACTGTTAATTATCCATGTAGCTAATTTTATCTGTCTAAATATTAAACTAATCCTTTGAAAGAAAATGGCTTCAAGCTAGTGATTAAAGGTTGTTGGGAAAAAAAAGCCCTCATCATTAATACAGTCGTTTAGAAAAAAAGAATGCATTAACAGGAGGCATCCTAAAAAAAAAAAAAAAAAAGGAATTGTAGAATATCTTTTCAGTGTCAACACACTGAAAATCAGTCATTAAAATGGAAGATCCTCCAAAATAATATTTTGTATGCACATACTTGCACATTTTATAGATGCACAAAATCTACTGTCATCCATTTAATTATAAACCTTTTCAGGGGTGCAAACTTTGGCAGCTGCAAGCTATGTTACTTTATATGCTATAAAGAAAGCTACATTGGAGGTTCATTTTAATTACTGAAACTTTATAAACCATTTTAGTTATTTCATGGGGGGTGAGGAAGGGAATTTTCTGGCTATTCAAATCATTAAAAAAATCTGTACTAGTGTCTAAAGGCAATTATTTTGGGTTGAGGGCCACTTAATGAGTTTTGGTAGGCTGTTGAGGGCCTCGTGGGTAGTCCCGTCCCTTGACAGTTGGCTCGTCCCCTTGTCGCCATCTTGGGACTGGAAGACAGTTTTATTATTCGGCTACATCTGTAGCACCTCTAAGAGCTACTGGCCACATACAACTGCTAATTTCTATAAATATTTTTCACCTGCAGGAAAAAATGCCATTTTTGACCACTTTATACTGGTAAGCACAAAACTTCTGTAAAAAAGTTGGACTGGAATGTAATATGAGAACAAAGAAAGCAAGCTTAGAAAGTCTCTCAGCTTGAGTAGGTGTGGCAAAAGCTACAAAGTAGCGGAGATGGAAAATGGAAGAGCATGGGAGAATGTTACATGGGCATGTGTCATCAGAAATGTAGGTCAGTAGCTCTAGATGGCCACTGCTCCCATGTACACAAAAACACATATAATGCAAAATGGAAGATATTTGCATTTCTTTTTCAGCTGATAGAACTGTATGATATGGAGGGTTGAGGGAAGTGGAAGGAGGGCCAGGAAGAGTTTGTATATTTTAATTCTATGCCTTTCAGTTTCACATTTGTTTTCCTTTTGGTATATGGCACCATAAATGCTTGAGATGGCACAAATAAAGTCTGGTGGGAACAATGCAGGCAAGAAGTATATTCAGAATATTTCAGCAATAATTCATTCCCAAAACCCAGACAATAAGAGTTGATGAAACACTGTCCATTTCTATTCTTTCCTGGAATGCTCTACCTAGTACAGGGCGCACTTTATACCAGACTACACCAGTGCTGCAAAACCTATCCCATTTGCGCCAAAACAAAAAGACCAGAAGTGTAATATCATAGTAAGCTTCTTGTGGCTCATTATGTTTATTAAAACATGAAGCTGAGTCCCAGTTCTCACAGGTGCATTCATATGGAGCTTCAAGGGTAGGGGAAGACAAAAGTTCTACAGCAGCGATACCAAGAACCTTACCAAGAAACAAAGTAGTTAAAGTTAGTCAAAATACTATATTTAAAAAAATCCTTTCCCTTGTTTTGGTGAGCAGCTCTAACCATCATCAGCTGGCAACAGCTGTGAACAGCTATTTAGGTCTAGGGCTTAAACAGCTTAGTTAAAGAAGCACAGAGAATGTTAAATGACAGAGTCAAATTCAATGCAATTTCTTTGGAGAAAATTCTTAGCACTGTATTCTTGCTGTTAGGACAGAAAAATGCTCTCTGTACTCACATACTGCAATTGCTAATGTGTAGTAAGCTACAGTGCTTCATCTCTCAAACAAAACTTACTACACAGGATTTATGGCTTATGCAATATGATTCTTTTTGGTAAAGTAGACTAACATAGTCTTTACATATTGTAACATACTCCACTGACGATTCTGCTCCACAGAATTTTTCCCAATGTAACAAAATGCAGCAGAAAAAGTAATTAAAAAAGTAAACGAAAGAAACCACAAGTGGAAACTCTCACAGAAAAAGGAAGCTGCATCTTTGGTGTTGTTTTTACATTAGCCCTAGTCCTAGCCCAGGGTTGGAGTAGCCTGAAGGTGCATCATCTGGCCAAGGGGATGGCCAGCACTGAAGTAAGGAGGGATTGTGCCAATTTGATGCTCACCAAGAACTCAAGTCAGTGGAACCCCCTGGAACAAGGGGACAGGCAATTATTTTGGGTGGAGGGCTGCTGAATGAGTTTTGGTAGGTTGTTGAGGGCCACATGGGTAGTCCCGTCCCTTGGCAGCTGGCCAGCCCCCTTGTCGCCATCTTGGGACTGGAAGTCCCACCCCTAACCCCTGACCTTTGCTACTGGAAGTCCCTCCCCTTGCCCCCTGGACACACTCCTTTTGGGAGACAGGGGTTGCCATCTTAGAACCAGAAAAAAAACCAAGTCATTTACAAAGTCAAACACCTACTATAACGTATTTTTTTTTACAAAAAATATTTTTGTCATGATTTGTGCTGCGTATTGTATTTAGAGGTGACTGCATAACAACTCAAAAATAAATTCTTAGTTTTGTATAGTGCGTGTGCATGTGTGTGCGTGTGTACCCCCCCACAAACCTCCACCCCACACCCCCCCACATCCTATCATACCCCTCCCCCCAGTTTGGGGAATAGGTTAGGGACTTTGCTTTCCTCCCCTTCCAGATTGGCCAAGGAGGAGAGGGCAGGGGAGCAGCAGCCCCTGCTCTCCTATCCCTTCCCCAAACTGGGGAGTGCCAGCTGGGCTGTGGGGGCTGTAATAGCAGGGTTGGGAACCAGGGTCTGGGAAGTTTTCCAAGCCTGCTTCCAGCCCCAAAGGCTTTAAAATCACTGCCCCATGAAACAGAACCCCTCTCTCCTCCTCCCATCTTTCTGAACAGTGATAAAATTATTTATGTACAATTTTCTAATGCTAGTATGAAATCAATTAAACACTGTGGTATTAAAATAAGTGATTATTTTGATGGAGAATTAAAAAAAAAAAAACTTTGCAGTGTAGGACATGCTACTCATAGCGTATATACATTTATTAAGAACTGTAGATCAATAAACTGTTCCAAAAATCTACAAGAGTTAAATTTTCTTCAGAAATGTCTTTGGTAGAGGAAAATAAAGTAAAAAAAAAAAAAAATCTTAAAAAAGATTACTTTAAAATATAGCAAATGAACAGATTCACTTGTAAATTCTCTAATAAATCCATTTATTATTCATTCTAAAGACCTAAAAAGTTTAATCCTTATACTGAGTGTACATCTCACTATAAATATGGAATCACCAGTGTCTCCATATTATATGCAAAAAAGACTCATAAATATTTAGAAGTCAAGTACCTTCTTCTATTATGAATGATAAAGGTGACTAATATGGAGGTTGCAGTGATCATGAAATCAAGTAAACTATATTGTCTAGTTTCTAGTTGCTGCAAGGGAGATTACACAAAAGAATAACTATGCATTTTTGGAAAGATTGCTCTTAGCACTCTGGAATGCCTAGATAGAATGCTTGTGCCCAGGAATATTGAATGGAATCCAAAAATATCCATTACATTCCTTCTATACATCAACCTACCACATGCCTTGCTGACACAACAGATATGTCTTCCATCCTCCCCTGTATTTTTAACTTTAGTATCTTAAGAGACATACTTTGGGGGGCACCATTAGGATTCAAAGCCTTGTTTTGCACCTATATGTTGTTTAAAAGTCATGTATAAAGATACAGACACATTACATTTACTTATTTGCTAAACAGTTCACATAGCAGAATACATTTGAGCTGTTGTGCCTCACTGTAGGAAACTGATTCAAACAAAACTGTCTTCAGAATGTTCTTTAAAAGAAATTCTGTCAATTACCAATCTCAGGACAAGCTTACTTTGTTTTCAGAAAGTTCTCTCCAAACTGGTACAGAAAAAGTTAACACATTTTTTGAAGAAAATCTGTCTTCTGAGTTCTAAACATTTGCTTTAAGTGATGAAGACTTCATCCTGAATTAAAATTACATATCCATAAAATGCCACACCTATCTTTTTTCAAAGGCTCCAGAAGAATTGTACTTTGTCAATGCCCAAATCTATAATAATATTTTCAATTTTGTTTTGTAAAATAGACTATTTAACAAATTCTAGAAGCTTTTCTTTCTATAAAAATGTCTTAACCTTATACCTGAAGTTGAATACAGGTTCTAAAGCAAGACAGAGAGACAGGAAAAAGTATTCTGCTTTCCAAAATAAATAAAAATAAAAGATCAGTATTTTTTAGATTCAACACCAAAAGGCCTTTCAAATATTTTGCAGAATTTGATATGCTTGACTAGACTTCCACCATACTACACAATACCCATAGTACAGAATTCCCCTGTAGGAAATGGAGGTCAACTTACTTCTGTGTTTTATTGGAACAGGGAAACGAAACATGTCTCAACCCAAATGAAAATGCCTTAATCACCAGCATATTCAATGTTCTGAGGAATATTCTCTGTGTCCTGTCCCCCCCACCCCAACTCTTTCCTCCCCCGACCCCATCCCAGACTTGGGAAGCCTTCCTACTCAACATCTGGTCAACACTGATAGCATTTTGTGGAAATGTGTTATTTCATTGTAATGGTATTTTTCAAAGTTTCGTCACATTTTTTTGTCCATCTGTCCTAGGTGTCAGCAATTTTTTGCCAACAGAGCTGTCCTTTGCAACCTGGTTCCTCTGCAGACTGCAAGTCTCCTGCCCCTTGAAGCAGATAACTACCAGCAATTACCCCTGCAGCTGATCCCCAACCCCTCTGCAACAGACGGAAGTGCTGGAGTGGATGGTCATACCAGCATAACTCAGCACCACCAACCTCCTGGGCTAAACTGGATCTCTTCAGGGGCCAAATCTGGCTCTCAGACTGTAAAACTGTTGATTCCTGATCTATCGAAATTGACCTTTCTGTTTGAGACCATTCTGATAAAAATCCTGCATGAAAATGTAATTGTCTGCAAGTTCCTAATAAGGTACAGTAAGGTCTAGACATGGTTTGGTTATTGTTAACACTGCACAGTCAAAAATACTATTCTTAAATCCACATGCCAAATACATAAGCAGATATTCCTATTCTGACTGCTTGTAGATCTGTATCGAAGGCTCCACCTAGTTTTTTCATTACCTGTCACCATGTATCTAGATATTAATGGCTCTTGGAAAGAGATTACATTATTTGTTTTGTTATAGTGTTTAGAAGACCCTAGTATTGTTTAGGGCAACACTCTGCCAGGAACTATACAAAACACCACATAATGGTAGGAGTCTATACTAGGGAGGTTACAAAGGACTGTTATATCCACTGCATGAATCATTTTCATGTAATAAAAAAGCTACATTTTCCAAGTGATTTTTCCACCATTTACTACCTAAATTTATTCAGTCATCAACCAGATGTGAGAAAAGAAGAATTAAGTAGGTTATAAATGATATGCCTGCTATTAAATCCATCACCTACTGTGTCCTCAGAATGTTTGAGTACTCTGCCATTTACAAACTTGTGGGTTCTAAGATCACATCCTACCATGTACGAAAATGTGCGCCAGGGTCCAGCAGCTCCACAACTACCAGAACATACTGTAAATCAGTCTCAATGACTTGTATCATTACATTACCACTAGTGCTCAGCCAGAGCCTGCAGACCATACCTGGGGATCCCCACAGGGCTGAAGATTTGGCAGCAGAGAAGCAATAGCAGGGTTAATTGCCACAGCTCTCAAAGCCAGAACTGTGGCAATTAACAATGTTATTGCTCCTCTGCTGTCAAATTTCCAGAACCACAAGGAGCCCTGTGGACCAGATAACATGGCCCGGTGGGTTACTCCATGTACAGATCCAGTGTGCAGGGTCAGGCAAGCATATGAGATCACTTTCCAGTCAGATCTGGTGTGTAGGATCACACCGTCAGACTGACCCAACTCTGAGGGTGTGCCAAGTCTGAGTTGAATCAGACCCAAGGAGCAACCCCACAACGAAGGATTTGCTTCATGGACTGGCCCTGCACCAGTCCAGCAGCCTGCAAGGCTGTTTAGGTTGAGCACCACTACTTGACTCAACTCTTAACTAATACAGAAAGGCAGATCATTCCATGATTGTTGCAGAGGGAAAACTGAAATGGGTTCCATTTTGCAGCAATTTTAGATTGAATGGAACCTATGTGATGTCTGTTGGCTTAGTTAATAGTATATACCCTTGTCTGGCAGAAATGGATAGTGATACTTGTTCTCCCTAATCACATATATGTTTTTAAATGTAAATGTACAATATGAAGACAAAGTTCCCAATGGTTAAAATGGCAGAGGAGCACCGATACATCAGTCCATACCATATTGCCGCTGATAAAAAGGTAAATTAACATTATCGGCAATTGGCTTTTTTTTGGCTGATGTGATCAATAATGTTGCTGATAAATGCAGTGTGCATGGGCACAGCTGCAGCTTGCACACGGCCAGGAATGCAGCCTGGCAGCATGGAGAGCAGTGTCTATCTTGTAAGTCTGTGGGAGAAAGGAGCATTAGGGGCAGATGGAGGCCCCCTGCAGTGAGAGAGGGAGTGGGGCAGGAGCAGGCGCTACACAACTGGGGTGGGGAGGGACATGGGATGGAGCTGCAAGTGGCTCATCTAGGGGGACAGGAAAGGGGGGGTGACTCCT
>NW_005841882.1:3178083-3187263 GCF_000455745.1 Alligator sinensis | reverse complement strand
GGGGGGGGGGGGGGAGTGCACACATGCTCTCCATTCCTCCCCCAGGGGTGCATGTAGCAGCAGGAGGCACCCCCTCCTTCCCTGGACAAGCCGCTTGTAGCTCCATCCTGTGCCCCACCTGGGCAGCACCTACCCCTGCCCCACTCCCCCCCCCTCACTGCCGGGACCTGAATCTGCCACCCAAAGCCCCTTCCCTCCAGACTTACCAGCTGGGCACTGCTCTCCACACAGCAAATCGGCAATCAGATCGGTGTTGGCCAAGATGGCTTGTTAATATAATTGGCCATCAGTATCAGCCTAAAAAATCTTTATTGGTGCACCTCTATAAAATAGCATTACCTAGAGGGGGCTACATAAAGTTATCTGACAATGCATTGAAAAGTCTGTTCCATGCTTTTATGTGAACCCACTACCTGGAACTTTCTGTATTATCAGTTGTATATCTACGTGTAATTTCTGAACCATTTTTGATACATAGAAATTCCTTTACAATTTTAATTTTTTTGCATTTTGGCTTGTAAATGAGAATAAGAACGAAGCTCAAAATTAAAAGAAAAACAGTGCAAATACTATTTGGCATTAAGATATTGTCAGCTTTCCAAATTTAACAGCAGCTGAGAAAAAATACGTTAATAATTTCCTACAAGATTGCAAGTTGGAATAAGGACATTCCATACAATAGGCATATTCAGAATAAGAGAAAAAGCAACTCTGAACTCTGTTTTAAAAAAATTCATTTTGCACACTTGAACTATCATGGGTACTCCGCAGTATCAACTGAGCAGAAAATTTAAAGTTTGGGAGTTTTCTTCTTAATTAGAAACGGAAGCATTACTATTTTTTTGCCAATTCATTTTCTGCAAGCCTCGATGTTCAAATACAAATACTCATATTAAGTTTTATTACATCATTTAATACTCTTCTTGGGCAAGTTTCTAGAGGATAGGTGGAGAGACTGGTGACTAGTTTTATGTGGATAATACAGCATACCTAGCAACCTATGGGGAAAAAGGAGCAGGTATTTTAGCTGAAAAGGAAAAAAACACTGTAGTAACAACTATACAGAATAACAATCATGAATCAAAAATCAGATATTTGACTATTTTAATTTGTCATACAATTTAAATATTTGTTTCTATAACCACAAGCTGCAAGAAACCAAGTTATTAGATAAATATGTAAATCAAACCTTAAAAGCCATTGTGAGCTGTAACAAGGAAGACTGTCAGATTTAAGTATATTTCCAAGGTTTATTTATTTATTTTTTACTTAAATAGGACAAATTAGCAGCTTGCACAGCCTACTAATTTGGAGGTGTGGTTCTAAGTAACTACTTCAGGTGAAATTCAAATTAGGGTAAGGCAAAGCATCTTCATGCTGTAGAGCAGTGGTTTCCAACCTTTTCTTTTTCTGCAACCCACTGCTGGGAGCGAAGTTCAGCGGGGGCGGGGAAGCTCCCAGCACATGGCAAGGCTTGTCTTGTGTGCGGCGCCACCAGCATTGCCCCCGCGACCCTCATTTGAGTCGCAGCCCAGGTTTGGGAACTGCTGTTGTAGAGCCAACTCAGCTGTGCACAAATGGAATTTGTGAAATCCTTAAGGGCGTCTTTATATGTTCTCTGGGTGTGGGAGGGAGGGCACTCTAATTAGAGTGGCTTTGGAGCTGCTCTAATTAAAGCGCCCGCAATGTCTCATGTATTCAGTGTCCTGTGCTTCAAAAGGATGGAATGGAAGGGGTACTTTAACTGAAGTTCATTTGATGAGCTCCTGCCACCATCTGGAAGCATGGGGACACTGAACACGAGATGCCAAGGCTGCTGGAGTGTGCTAATTAGCTAATTAGATTGAGTCTGCTATGATGCGCTGTAATTACAGCGCATTGAAGCAGATGTCCTGCATATCCACAGATTCCCTCAGTGACTATTTACATTATTCATTGCTTTTGAGGTGCATTTAAACATCCAAGGCCTACAAGAATGATTTCTGTAGAAATACATCAGAATATGGAATATTCCTTTCCCAATCCAAGTTTCTTGCTAAAAATATATCAAACATTTTCTAAGCAGCTATTGCAGCTTCACATTAAAAAAAAGTTAGTAAAGTACAAAGAGTTTTCAACACAGTTTCAGGAAGATACTTCCAGCAAATCTGAAGTTATGTTTCTCTGAATCATTTTGAGAAACTGTTTCTGATCTATGTTGGTGCACAAACCATTAAGAAAAGTCATGGAACTGCAAACAGTGTTAAAATTACACCCACAATTTTTTAGTGTAGACAAGAAGAACTATTTCCAAAGGAGCAGGGGAGGAACCTATTAAGTAACTGAAAATAATTTGGTGAAGAACAGTTTCATATCCAGCACCAACTGTCCCTTGCCTTTAACCTCCAATTGTAGGCATGAAGGCCAATTTTTCTTGGTATTTGCAGTCAAGCTTCCTAATTGAAAATTAAAGCCTTTGCCTCACAATAACTTCCATAACAGAATTTCTATTGCTGCTGGAAGTTCCGATTGTAAAACATGTTTACTACACAGACTATATTATATCTGAGTTTATTCTTTTTGCTCTTGAGAGGTCGTTGCGCCTGCTCCTATTCCCATCTTTACTGAAATACCATGGTGTGCCTGCCTGGGTCTGCCATTCAGAATCAGTTACCTACAAATATATCACCTGTAAAGTTGTATTCTCCTCATCAGTTTAGCACCATAGTGGATGCTATTCAGTGTCCAAAGTATGCAAGGTACCATAAAGATAGGCAGATAATTCCAGCATGACACCACTATCCCAGTACCTTCCTTAGTTCACATGGTCTTAAGAAAACATTCTAACATACTGTGCTAATTAGGAGGGCATTGCATGCCTGCAAACAATTTAGAACAGTGAAGCATTATAAACCACCCCTCCCCAGTTACCAGCTTGACTCTGCCTTCTTAAAGAACAGATGAAAATCTATGGACTATTATAAGGGAGTCTCAGAAGCACAACTAAAGAAAAACTCTTACATCAGCTACGCTACAGCTGTCTACCAATCTCCTTTCCATTGTGGGCTTTTTTATAGTTTTGGTATCTGTCTATAATTCTTAAAAAGTTTTAGAAAAGGGTTCATGTAGCCAAACAGACTGAATAACAAAAAGGACTTTGGAACTGGGCGTTGAAAAAAATAAGTGCTCACTTTGACAACTCTAGTAGATAATAGATGCTATTTCCAAGTCATTTTTCATCAGACAGTGATCAGAAGTCATAGAGATATGCTATGACAGCTTATCCTTTTTATTTTGGCCTAAAACTGACAAAGAAAAAGAAGTGCAATACACAATGAACAGATGAAGAAAGAAAAATGAGAGTGGAACAAAGTTAACATGAGACAGGTAAACATAAGTTTATATAAAACCCTTAATTAAACTAGAAAACATGAAGGACCAGACACACTAAGCGCACCTACACATTCAATAATGCACAGTGATTACTGTGCATTTAATTAGTACATGTATAATGAAGTACTATATAAATGCACAGTAACCCAAGTTACTGTGCAGTAGCACCAGTGAACACCTTTATAGTGACACTACTATAGCGCACCACTGTGCAGCGGCCTAATAATACTGTAGTAATATATTAACACTATTTACACCGTGATGCACTATTGCGCAGTATTATTAGGCTACTGAGCAGTTAGCGTCTCATGTAGATGCACCCACTGACAACATTTGTTTACAGGAAATTTCATGTTCCAGAACTTTAAATCAGCCAAATTTCCTGTTGCAAGTTTTCATTTCCATGTGCAGATAAGGTCAGTTTCAAATCCAGGCTGATTTTTCAGGACTCAGAAACAGTTGTGTATACCAGAACAGACAGAAGTTGAACCGCTGTGTTGAATGTGTCAGTATTGCTCCCTGAAACAAGGAGTTTCAGAATAATTGAATATAAGCACGCTTAGAACATTCTGATAGGTATAATTTAGTGAGGAAGATTCAGACTCCCATTATTAGAGAACACTTCCTTGGAAAAAAGTTGAAACCGAAAATATTTACTTTCTTGATCTGGGTTAATTGGCTTTTAGATCACAGTCTAGATAAAGACTGCAGGGTTTTTTTCCCCTGAAGAAGAATTAAGGAGCTCCTCTGCTGAAGAAAAAAAAAAAACAACAAAAAAAATGTAATTGTCCATACTGATTTATTACATCTATCAGCTACCTCTAATAGCCATAGGCTCGGCCATGATTAGATGGCGTCATTCTGAGGCCTCCAAGCCTCTTTCCGAAAGAGCCAAGAAAGCAGTCCTGGGAACTGCTTTTCTGCCCCAAAGTCTGTCTGATGTATCAGTAGTCCAAGGCTCTACTCTTTGTTTTCTGGTTCAGTGTGTAATTAATGCTTGCAAGAGTAATGGCAAAAAGGTACAGCCTGTGTGCAGACTTCATTCATCTATCTCAGGCAGCGGTTGCAGTCGATTGCTTTTGCCAGTGTCTTGCTGAAACACTAGGCAAAATTCAATATAAGATCAGGTATAATCTAGTGGGGAAGACACTGATTCCTGTTATTAAAGAATACTTCCTTCTTCCTTTTTAGAGAAGAACTAGGAAAACAGCATAGAAAATATTTCCAGTTTTATTCTTGATCCAGGTCAATTGAAGGGAAAGAAGAAGAAAAAGGCTCTCTCAGAGGATCAGCATCAGTCTTCAGTCGTGCTCATGTAGAAAGCAAAAAAGGGAACCCACATCTGCAGTACCATCTGTGGGATTCACTGGTTCACTTAATACAAATTTGTGCCACTTCTGAACTACCTCAGTAGCCTACACCTGGTTACCAGCTGTTCAAGCAGTTATTCCAGCTGCTGGGAAAGCCTCATTATCCCTGGACTAATCCTTTATGCCAAGAACTGCAGGAAGCAGTGGTGCAGTGTCACTGTGCTGGATCCATACAGTCACATCGCAATAATGACCTGAAAATTGATGGTACTGTGTATGCACAGCTGACCTTTTTTGTTGAAAAGTTAATGCCAACCCTACCTAACCAAAGTTTTCAGGCAGGATGGGTAACAACTCACACAGTTTATAACTAATGACACAGGAAAAGAAAAAAAAAGTTATATCCTTTAGTTGATTATGCTTTGCATACAGAAAGTTGAGGCCTGAAAGTTTACAATGTCATCTAATAAATTTTGATTTAATCCGCTTGTCAGGAAAACGGACTATTTCTGGGCTCAGAAACTATTTTGCTTTTGCAATACAGACGGAAACCTACTTTAAGATCATAAAGGAAATCCTCCTGTTTTGTTAGTGTTGGTGAATCTAGTAGGGGTTGAGCAATGCTTCATTCTAGTACAGTAACCAGAAAGGAAGCAGGTTTTACGCATCTTTTGCCATGATGCATACTTCAAAAGTACCTGAAATAGTTTGTTGAGGAAAATTTTAGCATTGCCGCAGCAAGTCTTTGGGTCCCTCATACTAACTATTTTATTTATATGCATCTCCTCATTTTCTTAAAACAGGAGATTAGCAAACAGTTCACATGGGAATCAAAGAACTTTCTTTCTACTGCAGGTCCTTGCAAAAGAAAGAATCCTGAAAATGTGTTGACCTACCTGTTCACAAGAGTATGAAACCAAAAGCCATATTGTATATATTGGAATGGGAAAAATGAAGGGGGAAAAACAGTTTAAAAACTCTAAAGGCATACAAATTAGTCCCCAATGTAACAGGTTTGTCCACAGAGATCAGTCTGTCCAGAAAGAACATTTAATTGAATTATTTTGCTATGCAGGTCATACAGGAACAGTGAAAATCTCGAGCAGAAGGTTACAGATCAAACTAAAGATAGTTCAAATTTAACCCTGACCTCTAAGATTAGACTTGACATCATGTTGTTTTAATATCAATGAAAACACCTGTACAAAGAATCTCTCTGCACCCAGAGAGGGGAGTAAATGTAAATATTTTCAAAGCCAAAACTTTAGGATATAAATATCTCACACTCAAAAAGCTGAAATGGATACCATGTATTTAAAGTTGTGAAACAAATGCACACCCATAAGTAATATTTGAGTCTATAATTAATTACAACATCATTGCCCTACAGATTCCATACTTACTACTCTACATTCTATTTTGAGCACACAGCATGACAATGTCTGTATGTCACTAATGCAGAGTATGATGTTTGTGATATATTTAATTTCCTGGTTATTGATTTAGACTTAGTGGATATCTGATACATGCAATATTTCCAAAACATGCTGAAATACAGAATTAAACAAGAGGTAGCTAGGGTTACCCTGGTTAGCTGCACAAAAGAAAATTTCAGAAAGATACACGTACCTAAAAAAGGATTAAGAGCTAACTGAGAATCTCATTCCAGGGGTCTCTATTTAACAGAGACATTTATATTTACTGAAGAAAGGTAGAACAGCTACTTTACACTGTAAGGAATATATTTCCCTAACTTTGGAGTACTATTAATTGAAATACAAAATAACGAGGAGGCCATAATACTATCAAGAAGTTTAGCTGCTTGGAAGGTTGGCTCCTTTGTCATTTTACAAAAATTATGGTCATTCAAACCTAACATGCAAAAAAAAAAAAAATTTCATGGGGTAATATATTTAATCAGCAAGTCTTAGTTGCAAAGAATACAAATGGTTTTTATTAAAAAATTGTATCAAATATAGTCATAGACTATACTCATCTGAAAAATATGAAAATACATCGACTAGTTATCTTCCATGTGCATTACAATCCTTCCCCTCTCTCACAAAGTATTAAATCAATTTAATATTGTTACTACTAATTATATGCCATAATTAACACTGTTGTCATATACAAACTTTGCTTCTCTACCATCAACAGAGGTAAGAACACAATTTTAAGGCATTTTTTTTTAATAATACACATCTCACATATTTTCAGATTGCTATGATATGGATGTTTCACTGAAATACATTCTAGTAACTATTTGGTAAGAAAACGAAAAGTACTTATTTTGTGCAGGACAGGTCAGCAACCTACAGCCCATGTAGCAAAGCCAGGGGCTCCAGCAGCATTCAGCAGCAGGTGGCTTCACTTGTGCCATACCATGCTGCACAGCAGCCGGATCTGGGTGGCTGGGTACTTCACCCATGCTGTGCTGTGGCTAAGCGGCAAGGAGTAGCAGCAGCCTACCTTCAATCACAGCCAAGTCATTCCAGCCCAACCACTTGAAAATATGGTGTCCCCTGGTCCAGGACACCAACTGCCTTGCCATTATCTAAGACATGTTTTGCAATATATATTTAATTACATTTGAAAATGAACAAGAAGCATAGCAGCAATAAACTCCCGAGTAAAGCAAAGTACAGGTTTCCCTTGCCTTATGCGGGTTCTGTATGTGTGAATTCACTTTTATACAAGGACCCTTTTCATACCAAAAATTTGTTATATGCAAGGTAAATTCACTCTTATGTGATCGGTGTGGTGGAAGCCTGCAGTCAGCTGCTTTGTGCGGTGCACCGTGGGAGTGACATGCACCCAAATAGTCTCCTGTGTGGATCTGTGCTCCTCCCTCATTGTCTGTGGCACGTGTGTCTGTAGTTGCCATCTCCATTATGATGATGCCCTGTGCTTGTGTGTACTGTCTGCTGTTGGCGAGCACCAAAACTGTCTTGTAAAAGTATTCAAAATGGGTCTGGGGGTCAGTACAGCTGAGGCCTTGGAACGTATCCCTATTTGTTACACTGTAAAGTGGGTTCCCTTTATGTGAATTTGAGTTATGCACTGTTTTCCAGGAATGCGTGTACAGCATAAAGTGAGGGAAACCTGTAGCTAGTTACTAGAAGGCTGCTACCACAGGCTGGCAACAAATAACTTCTACAGAGCGCTGGATGTCAACCATGAGCCTGTCAGCATTGTGCTGAAGTGTGACTTGTGGCATTTCTAAAGTAATCTACTACTAACAAATCTGGAATTAAATCCAGAATCTGCCTCCCTGACCTGATTTTTTGGGATTCTTCAGTGGAAAGAAGATTTAAAAGCACCAGTGGATGATGTGAGGGCCCCAATATTTGCTTTCAGGTAGGGACAAAAGTGATCAGGTGGCACCAAAAGAAACCAGCCCTTACTTTAAATGGCCACAATCCTGTCAAAATACCAGTAATTCAATTATCTGTACTTGATTTTATTTTACAAATCAGATTCTTATTATACCCGATCTGCATGGTTGGTAAAGTTTAAGTACAAGTCACATCCAAACATGAGGTTCACCCAAGACCTACAAGCTTCTCCAACTGTCATTTCTGATTTGGCCGGGTGGGGGAAGGGATTATATCAGAATCGAACTGAACCAGACTTCAAAAGCCTGTTAAAATAGAAGTACAGATTTAAGGCAGATACTTGAATATATTTGTGATTGTAGCAAGGAAGTAACGTGTTGACAAGAGTTCCAGGCATCTTATAAAATAAAACTGCATTTTCACTGAAAAGTGTTTCTATTACATGGAATATTTTGCCCAGAAATAAAGCTTTAAATTTAATTTAATGCAGATACAGTTTAAAAAAATTCCAAAACACAAAGAAAGAGTTTTACAATTCTTGATAAAGAACCAAAATCAGCAAAATGTATTACTATTATTTTATGATAGGGTAATACACTTGAAGATTTTGGTGTCTGTTTAGATTAGTTTACACCATTTTATCCAGGATTCTATATTTATCAACTGACACCTCAGCAGAAACCATACATTAAAAGCAAGAGCAAATTGATAAAGACTTTCCTCTTCCATATTAAATATTGCAGTATGGTCCAACAGGTCTCTAAATTCTAAACAAATGCTTACTGAATTACAGAGTAAGTGCTGGATCTTGCAAGATTTAGTCATGTGCTTAAGTTTACACAAATGAAAATTTTAACTGAACACAGACTTCTCACATGCATAAGAGTTTACACACTAAGAGGATAAAGCACCTTGCATACAATTATTCTCATCTGTGTATATTCTACACACATCCATTTCTATTTAATAATCTAATATTATAAAAGCCTTAATCTGCTTGTCTGTCTGTCCATAATACTTTATTCGCACTCTGATTGGCTGACTGAAACAACCAATCACAGTATGAATATACAGTGTTGGGACAGAAGGTGGCAGCACGGTGGAGCACCACCATGATGACAGGGACAGAGGGCTGCCCTGCTCCCTGCAGGCAGTGACGATGG
>NW_005841882.1:3170744-3177652 GCF_000455745.1 Alligator sinensis | reverse complement strand
CTAGGCCTACTGCTCCCCCCCCTCCCTGGCTTCTCGCTTGGACTTGGTCCTCCCCGACCCCCCCAGCATCAGGCCTGCTCCTCTCCTCCCCTGCCACCACAGCGGAGAAGGGGGGAGAGAGCCCGGACGGGATTGGGGGGGGACGGGACACGACGACGACGACGACAACAACATGGGGCTCCATACCCGCCTGCTCCCCCCACTCCCGTCATTCTTGATGGGCAATTGGCTAATAATAATATTATTATTATTATTATTATTATTAATTATTATTATTATTATTAAGTGCACTATAGGAGAAAATGTGGCTTGGAAGCTTCATGAGCATAACTGAGGCCACCAACTGGGTCCAAGTGTATGACAGGTTAGAATAATTAATCTCTCAGATTTTTTTTATCATACTATTTAAAAAAAAAATCTGTCAGCCAATTAAAAAAAATTTTACAAATTTTTGCCGTCAATTATCAAAGTTATTTTTTCTCAGGTGGTTTGGCATAACCAAATCCAAAATACAGGTTAACACTGCAGGGACAATGCAAAGTTAAAAACAAAATATAGAATAAAAAAGGTACCATTCTCATGGACCTTAACCAGAAAAAAATTCCTATTGGTTTAAACTACAACTTTCACACACATTTGAGTCCTACTGATTGAACATATAAAATCAATTTAAGTGTTAAACAATACAAAGGAACTGTTTTACTTTAAACACACAAATAACATTTCGCATTCACACAGCAAAAGTACTTGCTTCACACACACCCGACACAGAATGTTTCGACTCTGGGCTGCACCTCTCAGAAGCACAACATAGAATATGCACAGCCTGAGAGGAGGAAAAAAAGGAAACAAAAGCTTTAAATCATTTTGCCATCCTCCCAATCCTGGGTACTTCAGGGTGCCTGGCATAACCTAGATAAATTTGGAGCCTAATTTATGCCAGTCTCCCTGTGACTACCCTATGGATTACAACACTTTCTGGAATTCCTGCAGTTCCATGGCTTTTCAAGGAATCCTCAGAGGTCAGTTTTACAGATGTTTCCTGTAAGGCTTGCCCCAGAAGAAGCCTGCTATGGTAAAAATGTGGCTTCTACTCATCTTGTCTTTTTCAAACAGCATAAAGGGACAGAAGTGAGGCTTTCCATACATTTTGAAATGAAACAAAGTATTCACTAGAATCTCAAGGATATGAGAACCCATATTATTTGGCATTTCCCCCCGGGTGTTTAGCTTGTTAAAAAAAATAAGTCACCACTTTTTTTGTTTTAGGGAAAAAGTGTACATTTTTATTAATAATTAGGAGGATATAAATATTAGATGACAATGTAAATAAGTGGCACTGAGAGTCGAACACTGTTATCAGATCAGCATAATCTCATTTAAAATTCTTCATTACAGGCAATCATTGTTATATGTTCTTAGTGTAAGCAGTCCAGGGTAGGGATCTTTTCTTCTTTAATTTGAAAGAAACCTAGCACACTGCTCATTATGTAAAGAAAACTGGAAGTAGAAATACAAAGAGCAACAATTAGAATACAATCATGTAACAGACTGTTAAGAGCAAACAAAAAAAAACAAAACAGAATTGCCTTTAGGTTCTACTTCATCTCAGGATCAAAATTTGAAAGTCAATAGATGCGTTTACATGTTACCACACAGCACTGTTGCTATGGCACCATACTTTAGTACTTCCTTTTGGAAGTACTAAAGCACGGTGCAGTACAGGCATTTACTGTGCCATGTGTATGGTGCATGGGTAGATTTCGCTGCTGTCGCCATAGCAGATGCCATTCCAGGTGAGCATGCCTCTACAGCGACCCGACGTAGCTGGAGATCTAGACCCATGCGACTGCTATGTCACTGTAGCACACCTTACTGCTACACCTTACTATAACATCACTACATTGCCATAGGGCATCACGTAGACATATCCAATGTGTACTATTACGTTTCTCCAAAGAAAGGGGTTGCAACAAATGATATAGCCCTACACCAAAAAGTATAGAAAAAGGCACTATGCATCTTTTATCACTAGATACATACTGATAAAAGTTTAGTGCATCTTATTTGGAAGCTGTAATTAGACTCGCTGTGAAAAGTATAGCCATATAGTAGAAATGGCTGGCTGCAGGACTTATTGGTGATAAGCAGGGATCCAGGTTTTTCATTTCCCATGGAAAAATGGAAAAACACACAGATTTCCTGTTTTACCTGAGGAAAATGTGGATTTTTTATTTTAACAGAGAATCATGTGGACTTTGCACTTTTGCAAAGAGTGCTCTGCAGGCTGGCAGAGTTCCAGCCTGCAAGGGCTGGGGAGAATGGGAGGAGGGTGGTTAGGTATGGGGCACCATGTGCATGCATATGCATGTGGCGGCTATTGCCCAGATGGGTAGTACGTGGGACCGAGGGCCCAGGGCCGGAATGTGCGGCCTCAGGGCCCTGGCGTGGAGTGAGACAGGGCTGTGGGCACCTTGTCCAGGGTGCGGGGGCATACGGCCAGCTCCCCACCACCGCATGCACTCCTGAGGGGTAAGGGAGGACCCCTGCCCCCCAGATCTGTGCATGGGCCAAGGGTGGGCTACCTGCTGTGGACCTGGGCTCCACACACTGCTGCCCTCCCCCGAGGCCTTGGTGGTCTAGCAGCTGGAATCCAGTGTGGCAGGGCAGAGCAGGGAAGCTCCTTCCTGCAGTGAGCTCTGTGCTGCCCTGACAACACAGCCCCTAACCATCTGGCAGCAGTGGGAGTGGCAGCATGGGGTTGTGCCCCTCATGGCTGCAAGACGGGCAAGGGGCACACAAGTGCACAGCAGTAGGGAGCTGCCTCCCTCTATCCCTCCCTCTCCCTGTTCCTGAAACCAAAGCAGGCAGCCCACACCTGTCCTCCATGGGCTCTGCTCTGCCAGCCTTGCTGCCCATGGGGGTGGGGGATGCAGGAGGGGGGAAGCCAGGCTGTGTTCCACTATGCTGCTGCAGTCACCACCTCCTGCTCAGGCAATGCTGTGGGGGGTAGGGGGCTGCAGAACCAGGTCCCTGGCCCTGCAGCCCTGACAGCTGGAGGCCCCCTCTGGCAGGGTTGGGATAGGAAATAAAGGGCAGAGGGGCTGTGGGGGGCACCAACAGGGCCAGGGGGCTGTGGCTTGGGAGTGAAGGGCCTGGACCTGCTTTCTATGAGTGAAGTGGGCAGGGGGTGCTCTGATTTTCCATGATAAAAAACCCAAAAATCAAATACCAAAATTTATAGGTACAGTAAAAGCTCTGTTATCCGGCATCCCCCGAGAATGGGGGATGCCAGATAACAAAATATGCCAGTTAAGTGAGCGATCCAAACAGACATCCTTGCCTATTTGGACCGCTGCTTCTTTCGCCATGTCTGGGGCGTCACTGCCCCTCCCGTGGTATCACTGACCCTTCCGCGGGGCCCTGTGGGCACTGCGGGACAGGGAGGCGGGCCCTGCGCAGCCTGTTATGCCCCCAGGCCATGGGGGCTCAGCAGCGCAGGCTGCTTTGCCCCAGGCCGTGGGGGCTCGGCGAAACTGGAAGTGCCACTGTGTGCACTTCTGGATTCACTTTACCTTACAAGCCGGCATGACGGTTAATAGAGCACGCCGGCTTGTAAGGTGCCGGTTAATGGAACTTTTACTGTACTTACAATTTATTTTATTAAAGTGACTGAGGCACTGGTAGGTTTCCAAGTTGCATTAAAATTGTAAATATCAATAAAACATTGTGTTTAACTGATAAAAAGAGTGTGTGTATGTGTGGCGTTTCATTTTAATTGCAAATTTTGTGGTTTTAATCAGAAAATTTGCATTTTCTTTTTTTTAAATCAGAGGAAACCATGAACCCTGGTGACTGATAAGCAAGTTACTCTAGCTTAGGATTTTCAATGTGTATCAGGCACTTTAATGCCACTAACTGCAGAGGCAAAGGTCCATGACAAATCTATCACTGCCTAGCAAACCAAGATAGTTGTGTAGTGTGACTAAAAGAGATTACCACAGACAGAAGCAAAAGAAAAAAAACAAAAAAGTGTCTCTATGAAGAAAACAGATCTCATTGTAAGAACCCCTCCCTCACTCCTGCTGAATTAGAACAACAGTTCTCAAACTAGGGGCTACAGCATTTGCAAGTGGGTTTATAGGGCTCACAGAAAGTCCATTATTGTGGATAGGCTCAGACAGGAAGTGGGTTTACAAACTGACCTCGAGTAGGGTCATAGCTCAAAGAAGATTGGAAACTGTAGCTTAGAACACAATAAACAGTGTAAAATGCTAGGATGTGGAACACAGCTCACAAAAGAGAAACAGAAAGTTAGAGACCCTGACCCTGCAAACACTTATGAGTATTCTTTATTTTACAGACTGAGTAATAACCCCACTAAAGTCAGGATCAGGGCTGATTTGCAAATCTGTTAGCAGTAAATTTCAGTTGAGATGAAGGAATAACATAGGCTCCAGAGTTATTTTTGTTCACTTTAACAAAATGATAAAGGAGCAGTTTCCAGAGAAAGACCAATGGGGTATCTGTAATAGAGCTGAGATTTTTTAGAACTAGCTTTGAGCACATATTGTACTTTCCATGGAAAGACTGCATTTGCCAAATGTTTATATATTGAAATCTTCTTTCTACAGCTCTTGAATAGGGTACAGTTGACAAAACATTAGGCCCTGATCCTACAAAGACCGATGCACATACCTAACATTAGCTATTGTGAGCATCCATTGACACTGTATTGTATAATCTTACAATTAACACAGCTATGTTTGCAGTATGTAATTTTAATGATTAGATCAGGTCATTCTTAAATAGTGTCACTAACAGAGGTACCTCAAGTAGCCATCACTATTCTTTACCAGTTAATTCACGTGCTACAACTTGAACAGATGCAGAGCTGCAGAAGGAACGAAAAAAGGAAAAAATGTAGAAGAAAACCAGGAAATGTTGCAAGGCACCAGTCTAAACATCTGAAAATTAAGTGCAAGGCTTTCATAAAAGGTGTCTGTAAGAACTATGAAACATTTAAATAAATTCTAGTTTACATTTCATTCAACAACATACTTTTTCATTACAAGCCTGATTTTTAAATTATTGATCGACTGGTACAAACGTAGTTCCGCAACACAAATAAATCTGTAACTGTTGTCTCCATGCAAATTTTTGTTTCTGAATATTTTAAATTTTCATTTCTAAAGACCTAGACCTAGAATCTAATGACGTACTATAGGAAGGAAACATGCAATGTTCAAATCCATTTCTGTCTTCAGTCCAGAGATTTATAAGCCCATTTTTTTTCTTTTATTTTAGTCCTTTCTATGCCTCAGTCACAATTTCCACAGTCAGTTCCTACGGCTTCAGAGAGATCTATACACCCATCTGGGCAGAATTCACTACAGGTTGGATGCAGAAATCTTACCCATAAGTGGTACAGAATTTTGTCTAAATTTACAGAAAACTCTTTCATTTTCAGCAATTAAAAAATGTTCAAATTAACCCAAGCTAAATTATTGAATGCTAGCAGATCTCAGCAATTTCCCTTCTTCACAATTAACAATTTATAAAATTTTCTCCCAGAACCTCAACATAAAAAAATGGAAGAAAAAAAATCATTTTTCCACAATAAGAACTGCAACACTTACAAAATGCTAATCTCTCTGTACTCAAGAAAAAGCCAAAAAACCTGAGCTTTACACAGCTGTCTACAAATCAGTGTATTTAGTATTTAATGGAAGAAGTTAGAGGACTACATTTTTTTTTGTTCTTTAATTGCTCCCAGGTCAGAACTCTCAGGCATTTCTGACACTCAAGAACACAGACTGGAGGGACATAAGAGTAGATATGTACCCCCAACAAACAAGACTGCAAAAAGACTATAGCGCTTTTGGAAGAAATGGGACTTGTGAGATTTCTATAGTTATCTGGATGCAGGTGGGTACCTATGGCAATTTTCAAAACAATTGACATAGGTTGATTTCAGAGTGACCTGAGGAGATGGTTGTCCACTTGGTTAAAGAATTTCACCCAAGGGCTGTATTTCCAAGCATGCCTTTTATCTCCCTGAATTTACTCACATTGGTGCATGTACAGAAACATTTACAAATATATGCATCTATACTGATGCACACAGACATGCACACACATGCACTCTGTGTACACAAGGCATATATTATATAAAGTGGTAAGGTTTTCCCCATCACTGTGGTATCGTAGTGTTCCAAGGTAAATACAAATTTGTAAGGGGAGGACCCTATCGTACTTGAAGAATTATTTGTAGTCCCCCCCGCCTCCCCAGTTAGAGCGTTAAGAGTCTGATCTCACTGAAATCCACAGGAGTTTTTATCAATATACTTTAACACCAGTAGGCTCCATTGAGATTTACTGCCCTTGAAATAGCTGTTTAAATAAAAACATGCTTAAATTGACAGGTCAATTTCCTCTCTGAAGGAAAGCAGAGGGGAAAAAAAGGAGCCATTGACAAACTGAAAAGAATAAATATGGAAAGTGGGATTTTGGAGCTTGCAGAAGGCTTTACTGTTAGTAGTATCCTGATGATAACCTCTGATGCCCAGGGGTGATGCTTTCAAAGGGAAAAAAGAGGAAGGAAAGAAGAGGAGGGAAATCCCAGTCTTTGACCTACTCTCCCCTGTAAAAACTTCTGCAGATGGGTCTGTGGCTCTTCAGTTGCCTCAAGACCCATCAATGAGCCAGGCAGAGATCATCCACGAATCGAGGGACTGCCACCGCGCCAAGACTCAGTGAAAGGAGCTGCTGCTCAGGTGTGAAGGCAGGGCCAAGGGGGAAGGCATGTGTCACGGGTGGTGCCCTGCCATTTACACACCAGGTGAGAGGCCGCCTGACCCCGCCACCCTCCAAGGCCGGCCAGAGCCAGTGCCCAGCGACCAAGCCTC
>NW_005841882.1:3165933-3170551 GCF_000455745.1 Alligator sinensis | reverse complement strand
GCCACCGCCGCCGCGGCCGTCCAAGGGCCAGGACCACGCTGCCGCGCCCGGGGCGCCTTCAGGCCAGACACCCGGCAGCGCCGGACTGCCGCAGCCAGCGCCGCTCTCCACGCCGCCATCTTCCCGGAAACAGCCGCGGACGTCAAACCCGCTGCCCTCGGCCCACTAGCGAGCATGCGCCGTAGCGGAGTGAAACCTTTGCCCTTTACCCTCTGTTAGGAGGGGAGAGCAGGAGGGCGGGGCGCCACGGTTCGCCCTTCTGAGCGAGTGCATGCGAGCATGCGCTGTGGCGGAGTGAAGCGTATGCCCTTATCCTGCCCTTTGCCCTCAGTTGGCAGGAGGGAGTGTTTTCGTGTTTTGGCGAGCACAAGGGAGCGGGAAGAGAGGCAGTGTTGCCAGGTGTAGGATAATGATCTGTACCAATGATTGTGTTGTGCCGTGGACAATCAATAATAAAGAAGTTAAAAGGACAATTTTCTTGCGATTTCCCAGCTGGTCTAATAAAAGATATCATTTTGGAACCAAGAGTTCTAGTTTTTTTGTATGTCTTTTTGTCTCAGACCAACACAGCTACTAAGTACACCCCAAAACGTACAATAATTTTTGAGGCAGCTAATTGATGCAGCATATGCAAAACTCAGGTAGCCCTCAAAGAGTCTTAACTGACTTCTGGGTCTGCTGTCAGCAGTTCTCACTCATTCACTGGTACGTTACATTGAGCAATATATAGTAAATAAAAAGATTTATTTGCATATTTTTTCAGTGTACGATAGTTTTTCAGCAAATAGGATAATTATGAGCTTCCAATACAATAATTTCATTATTAAGACCTGGCAATGCTGGGCACAGGGGAAGGACTGGGCATCGGGGTTTGCCCTTCTGTGTGCATCCTGGCTGTGGGCAGTCCTGATCGCAGGCTTCACCCTCTTCAGAGAAGGGGGATCCTGGACTTTTAAGCTGCACTGGCCTTAGGGTGTGAAACCTGCAAGGCAGCAGGCCTTCCTGTGGCACTCCAGACAGCTTTCCCAGTGTGTAGCAAAAGGGCTGTTGTAAGTGTGGGCAGCGCCTGCTGTGTTACAGGTAACCCACAACTACTTTTTCAAGAGCCAGCAACAGCCCAAAGCAATGCCACTACACCCAAGATGGCCTGAGTGTGAAGGATACCAGGTCCATATACTAAAGCTGTGTAAAACACATGTACTGAATCCAAGCAGAGCAGAGGTTCTGATGTTCTCCTTGTGGATGGAGAAACACATAATCAAAGAGTTCACTGTCACTGCGGCCTCCTTTGGTTGAAGATATTTGTTAATAGTTGGTCACTTCGGCCTGTTGTTTATTCATAGATTCATAAATTCATAGATTGTAAGGCCGGAAGGGACCTTACAAGAAGGAAAGATAACTGGGGGTCAGATGACCTCAGCAAGGTGACTGTCTAGTCTCCTCTTGAAGATTTCCAGGTAGGTGATTGCACCACCTCTGAAGGGAGCTTATTCCACAGTCTGGACACCCTGACTGTGAAGAAGATTTTCCTAATGTTGAGGCTGAATTGATCTTCCAGAGTTTGTGGCCATTACTCCTGTTTTTCCCCTTGGCTGCCCTAGTGAACAGTTGCTCACTGAGCCATTCCACTACACCCCTCTAGTGTAGTGGAAAGCTGCTACCAGGTCCCCTCTCAGCCTTCTTTTCCTCAGGCTAAGAAGTCCCAGATCCCTCAGCCTGTCCTTGTATGACTTGCCTTTTAAGACCCTGATCATATGGATGGCTCTTCTTTGGACTCCCTCAAGCCTGTCCACGTCCTTGTTAAAGTGTGGTGCCCAGAACTGGAGGTAGTACTCCAGCTGCAGTCTCACCAGCGCTGAGTAGTGCAGAAGAATCACCTCCCTGGTTTTACTGGAGATGCATCGATTGATTAGGAGTAGGCCTCAATTCCTCCCTGAGGTAGAATGAGTAACATCAGTGAGTAAGCAGCCTTCTGCTTTGTGGGTCTGCATTCATTGGGCAATGCCACAGAGAAGAGGGTTAGTTTGATTCAACTCTCCATGCCAAAGCAAGGTGTCCCTGTTTTTGAGGCAGAACATTGAACATTCACACCTGTTTCTTGTATGCTTAGATATAAAAAATACCTTTATGCTAATTATTGTATTAATTAGCTGCATCATCAATGGATAGGATGTAGAAGTGGTATGTCCTTTAAACATGAGTGATACCAATTCTGGAAATGCTCCTATTCTATTTTATGTAGGTTCTTATATTGTCCTCATTACTAGAGTATCTAGAATGCTTTCTAGTAATGTGTTAAGAGCTAGTAATGTGTTAAGTAATGTCTAGTAATGTGTTAAGACTAAGGTCCTTGCTACACATTATGTATATTATTCAATTGGCTGGTTAATCATACAATAAATTTTGACCACCCACATGTGCAAAGTAACTATCACACAATAAAAATGGTGATCTAGCTTGAAAGTGCAAGCATAAATAAACCGTTTTATTGCTCATTCCTATCCAGTTTTAAGTTGAATGTGTAGTAGGGCCCTAACATATCTCAGGTGTTCTTGTAGCAGGATCAGGCTTCAGGGGTGGCTGTGGCACCTCTTGGTGGTCATATGATTCCTGCCTCCCCACTTGTGCAGATGAGAGAAGGGAGGATACCCAAGGAGCAGATCTTAATGGAATTATTTCATTGAAAAAAAGAGGCTGTCTTGGGTCTCAGAGCCTATTTGGCTAGCAGGTCCCAGCTGACCCTCATCCTGACACTCATCCTGCCCATGAAGCGCTAAGTCGGGGCCCTCCTGGCCCCATCAGTGCCTCAGGGTGCCACTTGCCTTCTACTCTTGTAGCCATGCCCATGCCTTGCAGTTGGTACTTTACGTTGTCCACTGGGCCCTCTGGCCTGTCTCTCACACTCCAGTCAGCCTGCTGGTCCCCTGGCCCTGGCAAGGCTCTTTTCTCTGGGCCCCATGGCCCTAATCCCTCCCCAGGCTTTGGCCCTCTCAGCTTAAACCTGCTCTGGCCTCAGCCCTCTGCTCTCTGGGACCCTGGCCCTTGCAAAGTTGCTATACTCCTATCCCAGGCCCCAACCTTTTGGGTCCCCAACCCCAGGCTGGGCTGCTCCCACTGGTCTTGGCTTGCCTAGCCTCAGCCTGCACCAGCCCTCTAGGTCCCTGACTCCAGGCTAAGCTCCTTACTTCCAAGTCCCCCACCAGGCACCCCTGCCTGACCTCCACATCTCCCCTGTAGCCACAATCACATCTTATGTTTCTTAATCAGACCATAGACAACAGTCCACTGGCATAACAAGAACTTTCCCCCTGACTGGGTCATAATTTCCCCACAAGTTATAAGACCCCATAGCTCTTATCCTTGAAGTTTTTTAGGACAGCTTGGATGCGCAGTCAGTCCCTCTCCTACAGCCATCTTGCTCAGGAGCTCTCCTGCCTGCAGGGCCAGACTGAATTCCTGGTTGCTGATGCTGGCCTTATGTACCTCCAAAGCCCCACCCCTTCCTGTCAGGTGGCTCTCCAGCGGCTCTCAGGGGGTTCCATTTTGGCCTGATGACCCGCCTGTAACTTCTACTCCTGGGCTACCTAAATGTCTGCCTCTTAACTGCTTGCTTTGAAGCAACTTACTCCAGGACAGCCACTTCCCAAGTGGTAGCTCCTACCCTCTTGTTACTGGTCTACCTGCTTTCTGCTAGCTAGCTGTCTAGCAGATACCTTGCTTCCTAGCTGCCAGGCCCCCAACAGCCAGATTAGCCTGCTCTGGATCCCTTAAAGCAAGGGCGGGCAAAATACAGCCTGCTAGGGAGATCCAGCCTATGGAGGGGCTTTGTCTGGCCTGTGGTGGGTCCCTTGGTCCCACCTGGCCCAGGTGCTACCTGGCCATGGTGCATCCTGCTGCCCCCTGAGCACACAGCAGGGCTGGAGTGGCTCTGCAGCTGGACTGCCTTTCTAGGCAGCAGTGGCTCCTTCCAGCTGCTGCCACCACTGACCCTGTATCCATGGTACTGGCGGAAACCCACATGCAAAGCCCTGACCTTGTGCGCCCTGCGCCTGCTCTGGTCTTGCCCATCCAGGCTTAGCAGAACCTGCTGCTTGGTATGGGGGAAGGGTGGCCTCTTCCGTTCACCGCTGCTGGACAGTTCTTGCTGCAGCTGCCTGGAGCCTGTGCCCTGCCAGGCTGCCCTGTGTCACTGCTGCTCAGGCTGCCCTGTATCACTGCCACCCAGGCTGCCCTGCAGCTGCTCTACACTGTCATTGTTGTCATGCTGGGCAGCCCAGAGGCGGTTGTGACAGCAACAGAACCAGAGGGCAGCCTGGTGTGGTGTGGGTTTCAGGCAGCTGCAGCAAGTACTTGCCTGGAGCCTGTGCCCTGCCAGGCTGCCCTGTGTCACTGCTGCTCAGGCTGCCCTGTATCACTGCCACCCAGGCTGCCCTGCAGCTGCTCTACACTGTCATTGTTGTCATGCTGGGCAGCCCAGAGGCGGTTGTGACAGCAACAGAACCAGAGGGCAGCCTGGTGTGGTGTGGGTTTCAGGCAGCTGCAGCAAGTACTGCCCAGCAGCAGTGAGGGGGAGGGGCTGCTTTCCCCCCCACCAAACAACAGTTTTTGCCCATTGCAG
>NW_005841882.1:3145332-3165923 GCF_000455745.1 Alligator sinensis | reverse complement strand
AGGTGAGTCTGCAGTGGGTGCAGGGCACACTGGGTCAGAGCTGCATGCACAGGTCCCTGCTGGTACAGCAGGGCTGGGGACAGCAGCAGTGGCAGCCAGAAGAAGTTGTCTCAGCCCCACTGTATTCCCAGGGGTTGGCAGGATGCACCACAGCTGGGTGGTGTGGAGCAGGCATGGGGCAGGGCTGGAACTTTGCACAGTTGGCGGTGGCAAGGAGGTGCCACAGGGTGTGTGGGCTCTGGGCTGTTGTGTGGTGGGAGTGGGTGCTGACTGGTTCAGGGAGGCATGCACAGGGGGCTTCTATGCACATCCCACCATACCCTAAAACCCTCCCCCACAAAACCCACAATCACACCCTCCCCAACACACAATCACACACCACACAAACATTGCACCCACCAACACACACCCACTTGTCTCTGGGGGAACCCCACTCACTGCTATGCACACCCCCCCAAGCTACCCTCCCCCTCCACACACTTCACAGCTCCCACAAATCCCATACCCACCCACACATCCCCACAACTCCCCATACACACCCACCCACCCACATCCACACATACCCCAACACCCCATTTCCCCCCAAACCCAGCCACACCCCCCCCCAACCCCCCCCCCCCCCCACACACACACCCAAATCCCCCCACAAACCCCATACCCCCACCTATACCCCTCAATCCCCTGCAATATACAAGTGTAAGATTTAATTTTGAGCCGTTATGCAATCACCTCTATACATACAATGCAAACAGACATTGATGATCTACTTAGGTCCCTTCTGGCCCTACATCTATGAATCTATGATAGTTCAATGGTCATTTCTGACATTTGTGGGACATTTATCAGAAAGGGCTCCATCCTGGCTATATATATGTGGTAGTTTGTCTAGTAAAAGATATTACTGAACAAATGTTGCTTCTCACATGTTCCCTGACAATGCAACCTTCCTGTTTCTCAGCAGGGCATAAATTGAGGGGGTATAAACACAGTTCAAAATATGCTCACCAGCAAATCAACACCCCTTATTTAGAGAAAGGCACAAGAGTGTAATACACTGTAATATTTCCTAAAACTGTAAACAAGGACTGTGCATTCTCCATACCCATGAACTATATATAAAACACAATGCTAAATCTTCTCCCACCCATATAGAGATAGTAATTCACACAGTAAAATCCTCCCTAATCCTCAGACACTGTAAAATGCAAAGCAAATCCCTCTATTCCTATATACTAATAAACTGTTGAGTCAGACCCCAGCCTTGGGAAAGGAGGAGAGAATGTTTAATCTTGCAGCAAACTCCTTCCTATCTGCTGTTCCTATTGTCAAGTCCCCTGGGGCTTAAATCCACGTCTTCTTTGTGCTTATGGGCAAAGGCCTAAATTGTAGCACCACCAACAGCTTGGCCTGAGCCATCCCATGAAGGACCATGTGACCCAGGGGAACCAATGGAAGGCACAAGCCTTTTATTGGGAGGATGTGGCACATTGGGGTGTGAGGGGCAGCTGTGGCATCCCCTGGTGGCTCCACAACCATGCCCCACGCTGTCTCTAGGGTGCCCTTCCTTCTGTCTTTCCTTCCATGCCTTGATGTAATTATGAGATTAAGAGGAAGGCTGCCCACAGGCCTTAGCATGAGCCCTAATCCAGGCCCTCTGGCTTGGTGGGCCCTCTCAGCCTGACCATGCCTCTGCAGGGCACCTATCACCTTAAGGGTAAATGTATGGCTCCGTTCCTCCCCTACATCACACCCCAAACCTCACGGGTGTCACTGTTCCATCAGTCTCCTGCTGGGAGTTCCGCCTCTTCAGCCTTTCCCCTTTCCTCTAGCTGGGCCTTCTAGCCTGGGCACACTGTATTGGCTATGGCTTTGAGGAACCAGCCCAAGTGTTGCCCTTTTGGGCACCAGGCCCCTGCTCCCCGTCTGTGCCCCTTTCAGGCACTGGGTCCTTAGCCTCCGTTTGCTGCCCCCCTGGCCCCCCGTCTTTGCCCCTCTTGCGCACTGGGCAAGATCATCAGTGAGGCCCTTGGAGTCCCAGAGCCTCACTGATGATCCAAGGCTGCACAGCAGTTCCTCCAGCATTCCTTGATAGCTTTCCTAACAAGGAGCTCCTACCTCTGTGGCTTGCAGGGCTAGATTTACTTTCTAGCTCAGGCTCTGGGCTTATATGCCTCCCAGGGCCCTGGCCCCTTCAGGTCAGAAGACTACCCAGGGCTGCCCGCAGATGCCTGCTAATTGATTTAATTGCCCAGTTACTATAGCAACCTGTAGGAGCTGCACCCTACCTGGCCTGCAGTGCTCCCTCTCTGGGCTTCTTCTCTCAAAGTAATTGAGAGTCCCCAGCTTTCTGTTACAGAGGGCTATAAACAGTGCCATAGCAATAAAGTTTGCTGCCTGGGATAAAGCCCGCAGTGGCAGCCCACTCTTGCCCCACGCACAGATCCAGGGGCACATGCCCCCCCCATGCTTGCCCGGGAGTGCATGCAGAGGTGGGAGCCATCCTTCCCCCATCCCCACAGCTTCCTAAATGAGCCACTCACAACTCCATCCTGCACTCTGCCCTAACTGGGCAGCTCCTGTTGGCACCCCTTTGCTTTGACGCCCAGGGCGGTTGTCCTGCTTGCCCCCCATTTGCTATGGCACTGGCTAAAACCCTGTCACCTACCCTGGTGTCTTGTTTTGGCAGCAGTGTTTGTAGCCTTGTGACCATGCTGCCTTGCCTGTGCCTTGCTCCCATCCTTCTTCTACCCCAGATCCTGCTGCATTGCTCCTGTCTTGCCTTTGCCATGAACCTCTGTACTCTACTCCTGCCTATCCTACACTCATGCATCCATCACAACAGTGCCCAATTGCTACCACATGGTAACATACTATATTTATCCAAATCCAAGACAACTTCAAATTTAAGATGACCCCCCAATAATTAGATTCTTCATGTGGAAAAATTATAAATTTGTTATAAGTTTCCATGTATAAAATCTAGTTATTGCATGGCTGTCTTAAATTTGTCCCTACCACCACTGCAAAGGGGAGAATAGTGGTAGGAATTGCAAGTGATGGGGATTCAAGAAGCCTGACCCCAACCCTCTGCCCCCACCAGCACCTTTCCTTTTGCCATTGCCCCCTCACCACCACTTGCCCCCATAGCTGCCTGTTCCCTGCTCCCTGCTGTGCCTATGCTCACTGGCACTTGCCACCATTTGCAGTGCCTATGCCACCTGCCTCCCACCCTGTGTCTGTTCTCCCCTGTGCTTATCCCACCAGGACTGTGCCCCTTGGTGCCTGCCCCTCCTACCACTTGCCCCTCCTTCCCACTCCTCCTCTTCCTGCTGCTGCTTATCCCGAGTTGCTGTTCCAGGTTGGACTCTGCTCCAGCCTGGGGCATGGAGCATATGCTGGCACTGCCCCCACTCAGTCAGGAAGTAACAGCAGCTGTGGCAGCAGTTGCTCTGGTCCTGGCTCCAGAGTCAGGGCCAGAGCTGCTGTTGAAACCACAAAGACATAGCTGGGTAGGGGCTGAAGCCAGCACGTGTTCTGTGCCCCAGGCTGGAGCCAGACCCAAAGCTGTGACTCAGAGTAAGCAGCAGGGTGGGGTGTGACAGGGATGTGGAGAGGTTAGGCAGGCAGTGTGTGTGTGTGTGTGTGTGTGTGTGTGTGTGTGTGTGTGCGCGCGCGCGCGCGCGGGGAGGAGTGGGGATGTGTAGAGGCAGCATGGAGTAGAGGTAGAGGCATTGGGCGGGGGGTGGAGATGACAGGGGCAGGTGGAGGCGGTAGGGCAGTGACTGCACCTCTGACTCCAAGCCCAGGTCAGGGCTGGAGCCAGCGCAGGAGCCACCACAGCCATCTGTCCCCCTCCTCAAACATTTCCTTGTATTTGAGTAAATATGGTAGTTTTTATAAAAGATTCAGCCTGTAACCACACATGGTATTCACTACTGAATGTGTTCTTAGTTCACCATATTTACATGTACGCATATGCAGACAGAATTTATCCTTTGGTAAGTTCACCTGACACTGTACATAACACTACATAGTAGTTAGGATAGAGAGGAGGGTCCTATGTAGTAAGAATTTGGCTGCCAAAACTGAAATTTCACCAGCACTATTCTTATGAAACGAGTCATATATCAGTACGTCTTTCAGTACTTGGGTTTTCCTAAGGGTTCTTCACTCAAGAAATAACTCTATCTGATCATGCCTAATTTCTGAAAGCTGAAGAAGATTACAAGTGACATGATATGACTAATTTATTATAGGTGCACTCTGCACATTACCCCAGCTGAACTCAAATCTGGTTATGTTGATACGATGCCCAAATTTTTAAAAATCTGCAAAAACAAATGTAACCTAGTAAAACATTTTATGAAATTTGTAAAAAAAAAAAAAAAAAATAGAATTATCCAATAAGTTTTAATGCCATGTTGAATTTTGTTATATAACCGTTCCTCAGGCAAAATGCACTTTTGTTAGTGCATAATCAATGTAATGTGAAGTTATGCCAGCAGAAATAGGCTGTCCTTGTGAGTTCTTCTTGAAATTCTTACAAAGTCAAATTAGGCAGAAACTTTATTTTCCTCAAAGTTTATTGAGTAAAAATAAACATATTTACAATATTTAAACAGTAAAGTAAAAATAGAATAGAGTAAAAATATTAAAGACACTTACAGAGCCACATGTTCAAAGGTGCACTGATGCTTCTCAATGTCTTTTAAGCATATTAGGCTGAATGCCAAAATAGATTCACTTTATGTTAGAACTCCAATACCCTAAAGAGCATTAGGCATAATGCCAGCATTCATACACTGTGTAACAGCTTAATTTAACTCCTGTTACATTCAATTGAAACCTTTTCTTATTACTTTAGATCATCGGATAAAGTTGAGAGATGGATTAAAGCATCTAGTCTGAGGGGCAGCTCACATGCCTCTGTGTAGCAATGGAAGTTTCAACTGCTACATATATGCCAAGAAGAAAAAACTTGTTTTAAATTGTGGAGGAGGGTCTGGAAAGTCATCTCTTGTATATGCTGCCCCTTTTCAGAGAAACTGAAATAGGAGAGATTTTTTTTTATTTTATATTTGCTCTGTGTTACTACCTAGAAGTCAGAAATCAGATCGTTTATGCGTAAATAGTAAGAAGCAGTTGCTTGCCCCAAAGAGCTCACTATCTAAATAGTTCAGAGAGAAAACAGGTGAGAAAAAGGAAGTATTATTATTTTCTTTCTGTAGTTGAGGTGTAATTCAGCAATCTGCCCAAAGTCAAACAAAGACTATAGCAAAGCAGGGTTTTGAACCCAATCCTCCATTCAATGCTTTCACTAAAGACCATCCTTCCTAAAGCAGAGGTTCCCAAACTTTTTCCTATTACGTACCGCATTCCAGATTTACCAGCTGTATGCATACCCCTACCAGTATATGTTTTACATTTTAACTTCTTAAATGCCAATTATTATTATTATTATTATTATAATTATATTTAAATCTACCTTTATACAATTTCTCTAGTGTACCCTTCCCCCTCCCCAAGGTATCTTGTGAATACCCCAGGGGTATGCACACCACAGTTTGGGTACCCCTGCTCTAAAGGAAATACAAAGGTATTTTTATTATGCCTTGTTGACTCTCAAAGAGGAGAGGATATCAAAGATTTATCTGACAGATAAGAACACGTGAACAGGAATAAGCCTTTTAAAAAATGTTTTGTGATCAGTCATCAGATGAAATAACCTAACATATCATGAGGACCAATGAGTAATCAGGAAGAATAGGTCAAGTTTTTAATTCCACCACCTAGTAACCATCCAAGTCCTCAGAGGTCTGGAAGAAGTGGGACTTGTTGCAAGATTTTTAAAGTTATCTGGATGCAGATGGGTGCATACAGAGATTTTAAAAAAGCATTGGTGCCCAATCCCCATTTAAATAAAGCCATATCAGTTCTCAAAAGTGATCTGAAATGGCTGTCCACCTGGTTAAAGAATTTCACCCAAGGGCTGTATTTCCAAATATGCTATTTAACTCTCATAATATACTCACATTGATACAGGTATGGAAATATTTGCAATCACACACACACACACACACAGTGTATACTATGCATATATTATATTATATTATATAAAATGGTAAGGTTTTTTCCACCACTATGTTTCAAAGGTAATTTGTAAGGGGAGGACCTTATCATACTTCAGAGAATTATTTATCCTTTTCTCTCTTGGATAGAGTGGTAAAATTCTGATCTCACTGAACTCAATAGTAGGTTTTTATTTACTTTAATGATGCCTGTATTTCAGCACAAGGCAGAGTTGGCAGCAATGCCTATAGTCAAGGTTGCCTAATGCTTTCCATTATATACCTTTTCGTTCTGTTCTCGCTCGCAGAGAAAAAAAAAAAAATGGAATATGGGCGTACAAATAAAACAAGTCAGGATTAGTAAAGTGAATATTATCCGTTACTTGAAAAACCAGAAAGATTTATTAGGGATGTAGTCTCATATTTTCAAATACAATATGATATAATTTTAAATAATTATTGTTATATACTTTAAAGATACGATTTATATGGGGGAAGACATTACTTCACAACAGTTTTAAGGAAATAACGAATTATCAGGATTTTAATCTGTAAAGTATTTTTTTAAACAAATATATGGTTTTGGAAAGCACCAAAGTAGAAGGAATATCATATACCATTTTATTTTGAATTTTTTTGACTGGACCACTGCCTAAGGCTACTAGCAATATCAATTTGTATTATTACTGTGGATTATTAATAATGGTTATCTTAAATTACAACATCTTAAAATAATAGTAAAGTGTATATAATTATTTCTTTCTTTGAAAAAAGAATGGAATTATGAAACTTTGGTTTAAATTACTGTTTTCTACGATGTACACAATTATTTTAAGTAGTGTTTATTCCTTTAGTTCAAAATACCTTTTATGATCTTTGAAGATACCTATTTTTGTATAAGCTGAGGAAGGAAAAATAATATGTATGTTCAATTGCCTGGTAATGCTTTTCTATCAATATAGGACTTGATCAAAAGCTATTTAATTGATCCATGAGTATTTTGAAGTTTAATTAATATTTATAAAACATTTAAAAATCTTTCAAGAAAGGATGAGAAGCATTACGGGATAGGAACAGAACTTACTGAAGTTACCTAGAGTCTTTATTTTGTCTTCAAGGATCTTTGAACCAGTTCTTATGTGGACAATTAGGAAATATCTGTATTATTTTTAAGAACATTTTGCATTCCTCTTTGCATTTATACATGAAAGGTTAGTTGATACAGCGTTAGATCAAAAGGGGTTGCTACAGATACCAAGCAGGAAAGGTGAAACCATGAGACATATCAGAATCAATGAAGAAACAATGGGCAGTCATTATTTGGAAATATTTCCTACTTGCCTCCATACAGGTGAGAAGAGTTTACTATTCCCAAAGTAATACCTTGGTATCCTCAAAGGAAGATACTTAATCATTTTAGGGTCTTTAATATAAGGCCTTGAAAGGCAGTTAAAAACACAAGGTCAGTTTCTATTCTACCTATTGGGCATTGAAGTGGACTTGGGTGCTTTAGTACAATTCTGTTGCACCCTGTTCAGTTCCCTGAAAATCCATAAATGCATCTACTTTCATCAATGAACCCTTTTCAGTTGCAACACTAAATAAATTATCAGTTGTAATGGTAAGTAATAAAAACAAATGGGGGAAAATAATTTCCAAGTGTTCCAGAAAAGCAGTTAATAGAATATAGCAGAGAAAGATACAGTATACTAGAATTCAAGTTTCATAGTACAGATTATTGGGTCCAGCCCCCCTGCACATGGGCAGGATAGACTGCTGGGATCAGATGACCCCAGCAAGATGGGCATCAAAACTTTTTTGAAGATCGCCAGGGTGGATGACTGTACCACTAGGGGTGTGCGAAGCGAGCCCTATTTGATTCAGATTTGGCCCGAATCAGGGACAGTGATTTGATTAGTTGATTCGGATCACTGTCCCCGATTTGATTTGGCCAAATCCAAATCTGAAGACTCGATGCTGATTCAGAGAATCAGCGATTCGAACATATAGACACAGCTTTAAAAGTGGCTTGTGAATGCTGCGAAGCTGGGGCAGATGGAGCGTCCCACAGGAGTGTGAGGGGGGCTTCCATGTCCTTGGTGGCAAACTACTTCTGGTCCACTTCCGGGTCTGCCAGGAAGCACGCAGGGGACCCCGCGCCCCGTGACCCTCTGGCTGGGCAATCAGCTATGGGGGGACCCCAGGTGCCCCCCCAGACCCAGAAGGCACCAGTTGCTGAGCATGGGAGGCATTGGGGGTGGGGCCCAGCATGCTCCCCAGCAGACCCAGAAGCGGACCAGAAGTGCTTCTGCTCCACTTCCAGGTCTCCTGCCAAGCGTGCTGGGGAACGCCCTGTGCTCCTGTGGGATGCTCCATGCACTCCAGCATCACAGCATTCACGAGCCTCCTGGTGCCTAGAGGTATGTAGAAAAAACAGTTAAAGTTGTGTCTATGCCCAAATTGCCAAATCTCTCCAATTAGTTTCAGAGAGATTAAAGCATCCTCTGATTTGATTTGTATTCAGAGATTTGGTCACTGAATCAAGCTGAATCTCTGCCAAATTGAATCAGGGACCGAAGCTTTGCACAGCCCTATACACCATCTCTAGGGGGTCCTGTTCCAAACCCTCAGCACTCGGTTTGTAAAGAATGTTTTCCTTATGTCTAGCATGAAGCGATCTTCAATCAGCTTGAGCCCATTATTTCTTGTCCTCCTCTGGGGGGGCCTTGGTGAATAGATGCTCCCCCAAGCCCTGACATACACCCCTGATATAGGCTGTGTCTGTACTTCTTCAAGTCTAAGTGACACTGCACAAGAGAAAACTCTGATACCTGGAGCCAACAGTGCATTCAGCATAAGAAGAGAAGATTGTAGGTCTCTAGGAATGGAGAGATGCAGAGCAACAGCTTCACCAAGTCTTACTGAAACCAAACCTTCTGCCAGTCAATTTTAGGGTAAATGCTGCTAAAACAAAGATCACCTGCAAGGAACAAAAAATGAACTGACGTGGGTCTGAAGCATAGATTCAGAGAAGTTAGAGGCTCATGAGATCATCAGGTCCAGCCCCCCTGCTCTAAGGCAGGAAAGACTGCCAAAAAACGATGACCCCAGCAAGGTGTGCATCCAGATGTCTTTTGAAGATATCCAGGGAAGGTGACTGTACCACCACTGGGGAGGGGTCTGTTCCAGACTCTGGCTACACAAACTGTAAATAAGTTTTTTCTTATGTCTAATCTGAAGCAATCTTCTATCAGTTTATGACCATTATTCCTAGTCTTCCCCTGAGGTGCCTTGGTGAACAGATGTTCTCTTAGCCCCTGTTGTTCACCCCTTATAATACTTAAAGGCCCCCCCCCCCCCCCCCAAGTCTTCTCTTTTCCAGGCTGAACGATCCCAAGTCCCTCAGCCTTTCCTCATGTCTAGGTCTCCAGGTCTCTAATCATGCATGTGGCCTTCCTCTGGCCTCTCTCAAGCCTCTCTACATCCTTCTTGAAGTGTGGCGCCCAGAACTGGATGCAGTGCTCCAGTTGTGGTCTCACCAAGGCTGAGTAGAGGGGGAGGATAACATCCTTTGCCTTGCTCAGTTTGTGTTGGTGGATACATTCCAGTTAATATACAGTGAAATATCACAGCAAATTAAAATACTTGAATGAAAATTCAAAAGGATCTAAGCATGCAAGAACCTCATTGCTTTGCTTGCTCTTCAGTCATATATTTTAAGCTACATGATGGAAAGATAATCATAATGAAAAAAAAAGACAATTTCTTCCTTAGCCTCAGTTACCTGGGTTTGGCAGAAAAGGGTAGATACACAACTATAATACCTTAGATTCCAAATCTATAAACACTTGTACATGTGAGCAATTTTACTTACATAAATAATGTTATACATACCCAGAATCTTTATTATAAGTTCTTTCAGGATAGTGAACTTATATTCATCTGTGCTTGTATCGTGCTTACTATAGTGGTTCTCAGCTTTTTTAGACTCAAGGCACCCCTTGGTTGATTTCATACATCTCTCCATAAGTTTTGTGAATTGAGCAGAACTCCATTTAAAAAAATGAATTTATGTATTACAGTGCTTACCTCCTTGCAGAAGGGCTGGCAGTAGGGCAAGGCAGCGGGTGGGCAGACAAACCTGAGTCTGCACATACCGCCTCATACCTAGCTTATCTCCACACCCCATGGCACCTTTTAAAAGATCTCGCAGCACCCTGGTTAAGAATCACTGGCTTAGTTGTACAAGGCATTTGTGATCCTGACTAGAGGCTGGATATTACTATGATTATAAATGATAAAATAAAATAATGGTGAAACCAAGTAAGAACAATTCAGGATTGAGCATCTGTAACAGGTATCCGCTCTGGGCCAGCCTAAACGTGGCCCGTACACCTGTTCCTGGGGCAACTGCCCGCCTACTTGCTTGTCATGACTTGTTGTTAATTGATTAACTGGTGTTAATTAGTGGGAGGCTGCCCTTGTACTGCCCCGCTGCCAGGGGGCGCTATCTGCGGCTCCGTTTCCTCCCCTACATCCCAGTCCACACCTTGCCAATGGAATAGATGGTATGTCCCATCCTAGTTACGATCTGGCCCCTTTTTGTCCACTCTGGGCCGCCTCAGTCACAGCACCCTCTCTCTGGGGCTTCTCGGCAACTGCCCCCTCTCTCTGGGGCTTCTCGGCAACTGCCCCCTCTCTCTGGGGCTTCTCGGCAACTGCCCCCTCTCTCTGGGGCTTCTCGGCAACTGCCCCCTCTCTCTGGGGCTCACCGCGCCTGCACTGGGGCTTCTCAGTAACTGCCCCCTTCTCTGGGGCTTCCTGGCAACTGCCCCCTCTCTCTGGGGCTCACCACGCCTGCACTGGGGCTTCTCAGTAACTGCCCCCTTCTCTGGGGCTTCCGCCCCCTCTCAGAACACTCCTCAATACTACCGCCCTCTCTCAGGGCACACATCCATACTGTCACCCTCTCTCTGGGCTCACCACACCCACACTGGGGCTTCTTGGCAATGCCCCCTCTCTGGTGCTTCTCAGCTGCCCCTCTCTCTGGGACTGGGGTCTGTGCACCCCAAATGCTGCGCCCTTACTGGCGCTGGGGTCCCCACTCTGCTGTGGGTCCCCTATGAGGCCTCCTCCAACCCCTCGTAGCCTCACCCAAACCACCAGTGTAACAAATAGCAACACAAGCACAAGCCCCTAGGCTATAACATAAACAAAAGCCCCCCGGCTATAATCGCACTCAAACTTACCAGGGTTCTTCAACCCACAGCACAGTCAAGCACCACTCCTTCAGCAGGCGTCTCCTCTCTTCCATAGCACAGCACTCCTTCCTTGATGGCTGCTGGCAGGGAACTGCCTCTGGCCCCAGCCCCTAGGGTTTATAAGGGAGCCAGGCCCTGCCCCTTCTGGTCAGCTGACCTTCCCTGGTTGCCCTGGCAACCCACAGCTGGGCTCCTTATTCCCTGTTAGGGCTTCCTCCCTAGCAATTTCTCCTCTTTGGGATCAGGGCACCTCAGTGCTCTGTGACAGCATCACTGTCTTTCTGCACATTTCTCTGCAGTGCAGCAAATGAGAAAAATTCCTGTAAGGCATTCTACTTCAATCTGAAATCATTTTAGTTCATACTTCATATTTCAGATATGAGTCTGTATTTGTCAATTAAAACTGCTATCATTGTTTGACCCAGAGAAGCATAAGCCAAAGGAAAAAATTAATGAACACTTAGTAATCTTTAACGTTAAAGATTAGGAAGACCTAATAGCCTAACACTATAGGGTTTCAAATTAGTTTCACAAACTTCAGTTTCTCTGATGAATCACATTATCCTTTATTAAAACATGTCTCAGAACTGAAACTCATTAATTTTCTCCTGCAGATACTCTTTAATAGAACTGACTTCAATAACTGCAGAATATTAACATAAAATCAAATTGTTCAATATTTTTGTTATTTTTTAAATTCAGAGAAAATTATTTTGACTAATATGTAAGAAGATAAGAAAGCAGAATTGACAGGACAGGCATCTTGAACAACTATAGTTTCATAGTTTCATAGTTTCAGGGTCGGAAGGGACCTAATAGATCTTCTAGCCCGACCCCCCGCCAGGGCGGGAGAACAACCCAAAAACACAAACAAAACCACTCACCCTAAAAACAAAAACGGGACTCAAATGAGTCCAGCCAGGTAAGTATCCAGCCTCTTCTTAAAGATCCCCAGGGTAGGGGCCAGCACCACCTCCCTTGGAAGTTGGTTCCAGCTCCTAGCCGCCCTGACTGTGAAGTAGTTTTTTCGGATGTCCAATCTGTACCTCCTCTCCATCAACTTGTGCCCATTATTCCTTGTTATGCCAGCAGGGGCTAGGGGAAACAGCGTCTCCCCCAAACCCTTCTGGTTCCCCCTAGTGAGTTTATAGACGGTCACCAGGTCCCCCCTCAGCCTTCTCTTGTGGAGGCTGAATAGGTTCAAGTCCCGCAGTCTCTCACTGTAGGGTCTGCCCTGTTGTCCCCGGATCATGCGGGTGGCCCTCCTCTGGACCCTCTCCATGTTGTCCACATCCCTCCTGAAATGGGGCGCACAGAACTGGACACAATACTCCAGCTGCGGCCTGACCAGCGTCGCATAGAGGGGGAGGATCACCTCCCTGGCTCTACTCGAGATGCACCTGTGGATGCACGACAAGGTCCGGTTAGCCCTGCCAACCATGACCTCGCATTGTCGGCCCATGTTCATCTTGGAGTCAATAATGACACCAAGATCCCTTTCCGCCTCCGTGCTCTCAAGTAGGGAGCTCCCCATCTTATAAGTGTGCTGCTGGTTCCTACTACCCAAGTGCAGCACCCTGCACTTGTCCGTATTGAAACGCATCCTGTTCCTGTCTGCCCACCCCTGTAACCTATCCAGATCCTTCTGCAATCTCTCTCTCCCTGCTAGCGTGCTCACCTCCCCCCAAATTTTGGTGTCATCAGCGAATTTAAACAGGTTGCTCTCCACCCCAACATCAAGATCGCTGATGAAGACATTGAACAGCGCAGGGCCCAGGACCGAGCCCTGAGGGACTCCACTACCCACCTCCCCCCAAGTCGAATATGATCCATCCACCACCACCCTCTGAGTGCGACCCTTCAGCCAATCTGCAATCCATCTGACCGTGTAGGCATCTATGCCACAGTCGCCTAGTTTATTAATTAGGATGGGGTGAGAGACGGTGTCAAAGGCCTTGCTGAAGTCCAGAAAGACTACATCCACCGCGACACCTGCATCCATGGCCTTTGTGACCTGATCATAAAAGGCAATCAGGTTGGTCTGACATGATCTCCCCCTAATAAATCCATGCTGATTGCCCCTGAGCATCATCTCGGATGCCGGCCCATCACAAATGTGCTCCTTGATGATCTTCTCAAAGAGCTTCCCCAGGATTGAGGTAAGACTGACGGGCCTATAATTGCCCGGGTCCTCCCTTTTCCCTTTTTTGAAGATGGGGACCACATTAGCTACCTTCCAATCGTCTGGCACCTGGCCCAAGCACCACGATCGCTCGTAGAGCCGTGCCAGGGGCCCTGCAATAACCCCAGCCAGCTCCCTCAGCACCCTGGGGTGGAGAGCATCCGGACCCGCTGACTTGAACGTGTCCAGCCCCTCCAGAAGCTCTCTAACCCGGTCCTCCCCAACCTGAGGTCTGAAGGCGATCCCCTCGCGTCCGGCTTCTATCACAGCAGGGAAGTCCCGGTCCCTGCACAAGAAAACGGAGGTGAAGAATTGGTTAAAGAGGTCCGCTTTATCCTCTGACGCAACCACCAGATTGCCCCGCATATCCTGCAGGGGCCCCACATTACCCGGCGCCTTCTTCATCCTCCCAATATATTTGAAAAAGGACTTTTTGTTATCCTTAATCCTGGACGCTAATCCGAGCTCTATCTCCGCCTTGGCCTTCCTAACAGCCCGCCTGCAGGCCCGAGCAGAGGAGGTATACTCCTCTTTGGAGATTACACCCCCCTTCCACCGGGCGTACGCCACCCTTTTGGCAAGCAGGCATTCCCGGACACCCTTGGTGAGCCAGGGGGGCTTTTGGACACTCCTGCCCGCCTTGCTTCTTGTCGGGATGGACACCCCTTGGGCCCCGAGTATCATTTCCTTAAGGAACGACCACTCCTCTTGGACGCTGAGTTCCTCTGCCCTCAAGGACCCCAGTTCCTCTCCCACTAATCTCCTCATCTCACTGAAGTTGGCCCTCCTGAAGTCTAGGGCCACCACCTTGCTGCGGGCCCTTGACACTCTACGCTGGATAAAGCTGATGTGGTTAAGAGGGATTGTGACTGTGGCTAGAGAATGATGGACCATTTTTGCTTCTCTCCATATCACTTAAATATTGTGGAATCTGAAACCAACTGTAAAATCTGGGCATCCTTGAAGTTGAAGCCAAACTCTAGTAGAGGGGTGTGCCCGCCTGGCCTCAAGCACCTGTTTGCGTGCTGCGTTGGCCCAGACGGTTGGTGACGGACATACCGGTGTTCCGTGTGGCCCCTGCGGTAGATATATATCGCCTCGGTGGCCACCCCCAAACTTATCAGTGTGGGGGGGGGGGGGGGGGGGGGGGGGAACCGCTAGAGGTCCCTCGGTGGGAGTAGTTCACTTGATGGCTGTCCGTAGGGCTCCACCTCCCCTACATCCCAGCCTTATGCCGACCTCTGGTGGGCCACTAGGTCTTGAGGCGGCTGTTCCTCTGCTGTGGTTGTGTCCTTGACTTCAGTACCTCCCTGGGTTTCGTGTCCTGAGTGTTTTACTTCTACAGTGGCCCGCAGATCTACTAGCTATCCTAAGCCTAGCCTCTACCCCCTTGGGGACACCTCAAACTGGGGAAAACGCAAAACCAAAACAAAAAAAAAAGGAACGGAAGGAAGCCACAATGCTGGTGTCCTTCTGCCGCATTCACTTCCCTGAGCTGTGGCCCTTCCGAGGCTGAGACTTAATTCCTGTGTCTTGCTTGTTGCATCACCATAACCCCTGCAAAAGGGGGAAACAAAAAATGAACGGAATAAAAAAATACAGATCGGGGGGCTATTAGGTTGCTTCCCCGGCTCTACAGTCAGGGCACGATGGGGCCTCCTCATCACTCCCCCTGTAGGGGTTTCTTTGCCTCCGTCCCTGCCAACCAATCTTCCGTGCCCGGTACCTGGAAATGTTTGGGGAGATGACCCATCGTCTCTCTTGGGCCTGCTGCGGCTCCTTCTTTTGGGCTGCCGCCTCTCTCATGCCGCCGAGTGCAGCTTGCAATGCCGTTCTCCCTCACCGTTGTCTGCAGCATCCTGCCTTCGGTGTTCTGTGGTCCTCCGGGCTTGAGTCCTCCATTGCCTGTACTGAGAGCCGCTGCTGCCTCTGTTGCTGCCCCCTTCCCCGATTCCCCTTCCCTCTGTGTGCACCAGCTGCCACCGGTGTAGAGAGCCTCTGCCGGCTCTCCTCCCTCTCTTGCTCCTTCCGTTGCGATCCTTTTTATTTCCGCCGGCCGTTGATTGCCGATGACGTCACTGGCCAGTCTCATCTGAATAAAGGCGTGGCTTAAAACCCACACAAGTTCCTCTCTTCGCTCTTGCAATGCTACGTGTCCTGTTGCCGATAAGTAGTTTTCTTGTTCTTGTGATTCCATACATGGCCCCCACTCCCAGAGCCCCCCCAGGTGCGGGTTGGAGCTCTTTTGTTTGACCGCCCTCAGGACATAACTCCCCACCTTAAGTTGCCTTGGGGCACTTTAGTTTCATATGTTAGAGTTGTACCTGTCCCGTCCTGTGGTCCTGTCAGATTTTGATTGCTGTTGCCATATTCAGTATCATTGTTGCATCTGGATAAAAAAATCTGCTGTTATGTTATTTATTCCTGGCCAGTGTAATATACAGAATTTAAATGGTTGAAGGGCCAGGGCCTATCTTGTAATACGGGTGTTATTGGTTTTAGTTGTGCTCAGCCACTTTAAAAGAGCATGGTCTGTCACTAGTGTGAACTCCCTTCCCATTAGGTAATACCTGAAGTACTCCACTGCCCAGTGTATTGCTAATCATTCTTGTTCGATAGTGGCATACCGTGTTTCTGCGGGCAGCAACTTCCAGCTGGCATAGGCGACTGGTCTCTCTATCCCACCATCCTCTTGTGTCAGCAGGGCTCCCATGGCTGTCCCTGACGCGTCTGTCTGTAATGAAAAAGGTTTATGAAAGTCAGGTGCGTGTATCACCACATCTTCACACAGGGCTCTCTTCAATAGCTCAAAGCTCTGTTATTTCATTTGTCTATTTTATCCCTTTTGCTCGTGGTCCCTTCAATGCCTCTGAAAGTGGTGCTGCTAACTCGGAGAATCGTGGGACGAACCGTTGGTAATAGTTGGTCAAACCTAAAAAGGACTGGAGTTGTTTACAAGTTTGTGGCACCTGGAACTTACAGATGGCTTCTACTTTATCTGCCAAAGGCCTGGTCATTCCTTGCCCTACAAGGAACCCCAGGTATTTTGTTTGCCTTTGGGCTAGCGCACATTTCTTCGGGTTTGCCATTAGACCCGCCTTTCTCAGTTCTGTGAGTACCGCATAAAGAGCTCATTTGTGGTGGGCGCAGGATTGTGTGACTATGACAGTATCATCAATATATGCGGCGGTATATTTGGTATGCAGAGCTAGGATTTGGTCCATCAGGCGTTGAAAGGTTGCGGCCGCTCCATGAAGCCTGAACAGCATGCGGGTGAACTTGTACAGTCCCTAGGGTGTTCCAAAAGCGGTCTTAGGTTGATCCCTGGGTACCACCGGGATCTGCCAGTACCCTTTCGCTAGGCCTAAGGTTGAGATGAATTTAGCTTTGCCGATATATTCCATTAGTTCCGTGACATGGAGCATGCATCAAAGACTGCCATGGCATTCAATCACCAGTAATCAACACATAGCTTCAAGGAGCCATCAGGCTTGGGAACGGGGACCAGGGGACTATGCCAGGGGCTTCGGGAAGGCCGTATGATCCCTTGTTCTAACATTTGTTTGATTTTTTTATGTATCTCGTCAGACAGATGGTGGGGTATTGGTCACCATCTTTCTCATACTATCGATCCTGGAGGTATTCGTATAGAATGATACGCACCTTGGACCCATCCGGGCTCCTCTCCGAATATGTCTTTGAATTCCTTAATGAGAGTTTGTATCTCGTACTTCTGTGCTGCGGGCAATTCTTCCCCGATCTGGATTTGGCTCTCTACTTTAACCATATGGGTGTCTTGGGTGTTCTGTGGGCCCAGGTTTAAGAGACTGCTTCTGTGAAGGCTACCCACCCTTTGGGTTGGTGCCACTTGCGTAAGAGATTAATGTGGTAAATTTGCCTCTCGCAGAGGTGGCTCAGCCAATTGACTTCATAATTGTAACGGGGGCCTTCTCGGGGCCTTCTTCCCTGTGGCCTGCCCACCTGTTTCTGGGCTAACCGCCCACCTTCTCACTCACCACGCCTTGTTGTTATTAATTAGTTAATAATGTCATTAAGCGGGAGGCTGCCCATTTACTGCCCCGATGCCAGGGGGCACTATCTGTGGCTCCATTCCCCCCCTACACAGCAGCCCAAGCCTCGCAGATGGCATCTAGGTGTTATCATAAATCACCGGCCCCTACACTGGGCCCCAGAATCCTCCTAATAGAACCCCACCCGGATTCCTCTTATCAGGCGGTCTCATCCGCCTTCATACCATACAATATAGCTCCCTGAACCGCTTCCCCTTCGGGTGTTATCCCCCCACCGGGACCTTTGGCTCACTAGCTCTGGCCCACCTCCAGGCCAGTCAGAACCCCAGGCCCTCAGCTCTTAGGCATTCCTCACAGAGGGCCCCTAGCCCTTTGACCCTTCTGGTCCTGGCCCCAGCATGGACCAGTCAGGGGAAGTTCAGACAGGCATTGAGTCTATGGCCCTTTTTCTCTCTCCGAGGGTCCACCCTCTGGGCCTTCCACCCGGTTGTGGGGGCTAGGGGTTAAGGCGCCCTAACCCGCCTTTCACCAGGGTGGTAACTGGCCTGGCATTTCCTGGGGGCTCCTGCACCACTGAGAGCCCCATCGGGCCACCCACTCCTGGCAGGGTGCAGTTTTAGGTCATACCCAGGACTGGGAACCTCCTTACCATCCCCTACAGCTTCTCCCTTACCTCCAGATGACACCAGCAGTTCTGCGGCCAGGCGATATTGTTGCCTGGCCTCCAGCAGCAGAACTGCCCTGTTTATATGGGCAGACCTGTATCAAAAATGGCTGCCCTAATCAGGCACCTGGCAGCTGCCAGCTCCAGGCCCTTAAAGTGACAGGGACAAATAGTGCCCTGCTGCAATAATCCACTGGACCCACCCTTCAGATCACCTCAAAGGGGCCTTGCCACTGAGTCAATAATTTGCTCAGGTACGTGGGTAGCTATACCAGCACCTTTTGTCCCAGTTCAAATTCCCGTACCTTGGAGAGGGCATTGTACCTCTTTTTTTGGTGGTGCTGCACCTGCTGCAAGTTGTCCTTGGCCAGGTTTCAGGCTAGTTGTACCCTTCATTGTAACTCCTGACGATACAAAGTTGGGTCTTGTGTGTGTCCTGCTCCCAGTCTTCCCTCAAGATTTGCAGTAGGCCTCTGGGGCAGTGGTCTGATACTAACTCAAAGGGGGAATACTTCAGTGACTCTGAGGGGGTGTCTCTAAGGACACACAATACCAGGGGGAGGACTAGATCCCCTCTCTGGATGTCCTCTCTTATACACCGGCACAACATCTTTTTTATCGTCCCATTGAGTTGTTCCACCACCCTGTTTGTCTGTGGGTGGTACACTGAGGTGCGTAGATGTTTCATTTTTAAAGTATGACATACCACCTGTAGCACTCCTGACATGAAGTTACGCCTGTGATCCATTAGGATCTCTTGGGGAATCCCCATCCTCATGATCCACTTAAGAAGCTCCTCTGCAATTTGTGTAGCAGTTACTGCTCTCAGAGGCACCATGTCTGGATATCGAGTAGTATAATCTACAAATACCAATATATACTGCTGCGGGGAAGTGGTCTGATAACATCCATAGCTATCCTTGAAAAGGGTATGTCAATAACTGGCATGGTTTGGAGAGGGGCCCTCAGCGGATGGTTTTCTCTGGCCTTCTGGCACTTGGGACAGGCAGTGCAATGTCATGCTACATCTTCCCCTAATCCTGGCCAGAAAAACCATCGCGATATTCTGGCAATGGTTCTATCTCACTCCATGTGTCCCCTGGTGGGGTTAGAATGGGCGAGTCGCCAAATGATGTGCCGGTAACGGGTGGGTACCACGAGTTGTGTCTTTTCAGGCTCCCCTACCCTCCCGGGTTGAACACGATATAAGAGCTGGATTCCTACCACAAATCCGGGCGCCCTTCCCAAAGCCGCTGCCTGTTGGGGGGCGGAGGTGTCCAAGGCCAACGACCTCAATTCCTGTAACTCTGCGCCTTCCCCTTGGGCCTCCTGGAACTGGTGGCTACTGGTCATGTCATATAGGTCCAGCACATCTACGTTGTCTGTTGACCCTTCACTATCTTCGAGCTCCCCAAGCCATCTGTCACAATTCCACATGTTCCTACGCATCACCTCATGTTCCTACACATCACCTCAACATCTCAGACCTGCTCTAGCATATCATATATAGGAGTCCAGTCCCACCCAAGTAACATGTCGCAGGCCAGACAGGGTACTAAGCCCACTAGCAACTCCCCCCAGTGGTCCATGACTTGGAGTGGTATCCACTAACGACAAAATTGTTTGGTCTCCCCATGGAGGCAAGATACTCTCACCAGCTCTGCCTCATGACCCTGGTGGGAGGTAACTAGACTCGCTTTCACTAAGGATTGGGCACACCCGGAATCTAAAACTGCCTGGATGGGGCGATTCCCAAACCAGACTTTGACTACTGGATGATCCCATATGGCGTCCTCACCGCCGATAATGAAACTACAATCCATGGGCTCAGTTTAGGTTTGTTCTTTACGTCCCTCTGCCGGTCCCCTAGCCAAGCTATCTGGGCACCATCTCTCTGATGAATTATTCGGGCACTCCCTCGAAAAGTGACTGACCTTTCCACAACAAAAACAAACCATATCTCTGTCCCCCCCAGGCCAGGGAGCACCCCCGGGGCTAACCCTTGGGGAGCAGGCTCCAGTGGCACCGGATCCCCCCAGCGGGGGAGCGTAGGGAGCAGGACTGCCGGCAGGCACTTCCGGGTAGACCGGGGCGCCTGATTGGCTGTTGGGGCAGGGGCGGGAAATTCAAACCCCGGGCTTTAAAAGCCACGGGGTGACGTAGCTCCCAGCACTCGGGAACCAGCAGCGGGAAGGAGAGGATCCAGGCACATGTGTGTCCCGCACGCACGTGTGCCCCCTTAACTAACTAACTTACTGACCCGAGGCGGAGGAGGAAGCAGCAGCAGCAGCAGCAGAGGAAACAGCAGCAGGGCCAGCAACACCTGATCCCCCGAAGGTAAGAGGGGCAGAGGGACCTGGCACAGCTGAGCCAGATCCAGCGGGG
>NW_005841882.1:3140555-3141001 GCF_000455745.1 Alligator sinensis | reverse complement strand
TGGGGAGAAGTGGACATGCCAGAGGGCAGGGAACAGCTGCAAGCAGATCTGGACAGGTTGGACAAGTGGGCAGAAAACAACAGAATGCAGTTCAACAAGGAGAAATGCAAAGTGCTGCACCTGGGAGGAAAAATGTCCAGCACACCTACAGCCTAGGGAATGACCTGCTGGGTGGCACAGAAGTGGAAAGGGATCTTGGAGTCCTAGTGGACTCCAGGATGAACATGAGTCGGCAGTGTGACGAAGCCATCAGAAAAGCCAATGGCACTTTATCGTGCATCAGCAGATGCATGACGAATAGGTCCAAGGAGGTGATACTTCCCCTCTATCGGGCGCTGGTCAGACCGCAGTTGGAGTACTGCGTGCAATTCTGGGCGCCGAAATTCAAGAGTGATGCAGATAACCTGGAGAGGGTTCAGAGAAGGGCCACTCATATGGTTAAGGGC
>NW_005841882.1:3072171-3140451 GCF_000455745.1 Alligator sinensis | reverse complement strand
AGAGACTAGAGAATCTGGACCTTTTCAGCCTCCGCAAGAGAAGGTTGAGAGGCGACCTCGTGGCTGCCTATAAATTCATCACGGGGGCACAGAAGGGAATTGGTGAGTATTTATTCACCAAGGCGCCCCTGGGGGTTACAAGAAATAATGGCCACAAGCTAGCAGAGAGCAGATTTAGATTGGACATTAGGAAGAACTTCTTCACAGTTCGAGTGGCCAAGGTCTGGAACGGGCTCCCAAGGGAGGTGGTGCTCTTCCCTACCCTGGGGGTCTTCAAGAGGAGGTTAGATAAGCATCTAGCTGGGGTCATCTAGACCCAGTACTCTTTCCTGCCTATGCAGGGGGTCGGACTCGATGATCTATTGAGGTCCCTTCTGGCCCTAACATCTATGAATCTATGAATCTATGAATCTCTGGCCGGGCCCCTGAAGACAGACCGTCGCTTTTCCGGTTCCCTGGGGATCGGTGTCAGAGTGGCGGGGCTGCACTTTTCTTGGCTGTAACTAACCTCTGAGGCTGCGAATGCCTCTGCCAACTTCAGTGCTTCTACACAGTTGAGAGGAGAATGCTGGCGCACCCATTGTTGTGTGTGCTCTTTCAAATGGGGTGAAAAGCAACCTGTTCAAAGTCGCTGATTATACCAAAATCTGGGGTGAGGTGGGCACGCTAGCAGGGAGGGAAAGACTGCAGAAAGACCTGGATAGGTTGCAAGGGTGGCCTGACAAAAACAGGATGCGTTTCAATACTAACAAGTGCAGGGTGCTGCACTTAGGCAGTAGTAACGGGCAACACACTTATAAGATGGGAAACTCCCTTCTTGAGAGCACGGAGGCAGAAAGGGATCTTGGAGTCATCATTGACTCCAAGATGAATATGGGCCGACAATGCGAGGTCACGGTCGGCAGGGCTAACCGGACCTTATCGTGCATCCACAGGTGCATCTCAAGTAGGGCCAAGGAGGTGATCCTCCCCCTTTACACGACACTGGTCAGGCCACAGCTGGAATACTGTGTCCAGTTCTGGGTGCCCCACTTCAAGATGGATGTGGACAACATTGAGAGGGTCCAGAGGAGGGCCACCCGCATGATCCGGGGACAGTAGGGCAGACCCTACAATGAGAGGGTATGGGACCTGAACCTGTTCAGCCTTCACAAGAGAAGGCTTAGGGGGGGACCTTGTGACCATCTATAAACTCACTAGGGGGGACCAGAAGGGTTTGGGGGAGACCTTGTTTCCCCCAGCGCCCCCCGGGATAACAAGAAATAACGGCCAGAAGCTGTTGGAGAGTAGGTTCAGATTAGACATCCGTAAGAACTACTTCACAGTTAGGGCGGCTAGGATCTGGAACCAACTTCCAAGGGAAGTGGTGCTGGCTCCTACCCTGGGGGTCTTTAAGAAGTGGCTCAATGCCTACATGGCTGGGGTCACTTGAGCCCAGTTTCTCTCCTGCCCAGGCAGGGGGTCAGACTTGAGGATCTACAAGGTCCCTTCTGACCCTACTTCTATGATTCTATGATTCTATGAAATCATTGAGGAACTGCTCTAACAGCATCTGGCCTGCTAGGGTATCATGGTTGCATGATGCGGGGTTTATCCATTTATTGAACAGATCCCACAATAATTGTAAAAGAAGCCTGGGCCGCTTCTCCTCTGGCCCCTTCTTGGCCCACAACAATTGCTTAACTAGGTCATAGTCACTAGCCTCACCTCTGGGGAGGACCCTATATGCCGCCTGAGCCTTGCCCACCACGAGGGCCCTGAGCTGACTGGCCCAGTATCCTTTATCAAGGCCTGTCATGATGACATGATGCTTGAATGCCTCGATGTAGGCTTCCGGATCGTCAGCCCTCATCATTTTGGACATCTTAAATGCAGTTAGACTGTGCCGTAGCCAATCTTTCTGACGCTCCATCATTTGGAGTATCTGCATCAGGGCTTGCAAATTCTGCCCCAGCATATTGGGAGGTGCCATAGCTGCTGATTGCATGTTGGGTTGTTCTTCCAGAGCTGGGTTTTCTAGTCGGTTCCCGGCCAATGCACCACTTTGTGCCTGCCTAGCTTCGAGCACCTGTTTGCGTGCTGCCTTGGCCCAGACAGTTGATGACGGACGTACCGGTGTTCTGTGTGGCCCCTGAGGTAGGTATATATCACCTCGGTGGCCACCCCTAAACTTGTCTGCCACAACTTTGAATGTGATACCAGTGGGGAGGGGGGCAAACCGCTAGAGGTCCCTCGGTGGGGGAAGTCCACTTGACGGCCATCTATGGGGCTCCACCTCCCCTACACCCCAGCCTGACACCAACCTCCAGTGGGCCACTAGGTCTTGAGGAGGCCATTCCTCTGCTGTGGCTATGTCCTTGACTTCGATACCCGCCATGGGTTTTGTGTCCCGAGTGTTTTACTCCTACTGTGGCCCACAGATCTACTAGCTTGCCCAAGCCTGGCTTCTACCCCCTTGGGGACACCTCAAACCGGGGAAAACGCAAAACCAAAACAAAAAAAAAGAGGAAAGGAAGGAAGCTGCAACGCCGGTGTCCCTCTGCTGCACTGAATTCCCCAAGCTGAGGCCCTTCGGAGGCTAAGAGACTTAATTCCTGAGACTTGTTCACCACGTCACCACAGCCCTTCCAAAAATGGAGAAATGAAAAATGAATGGAACAAAAAAATACAGATCAGGGGAAGGGAGGCCTATTAGGTTGCTTCCCTGGCCCTATGGTCAGAGCACGATGGGGTCTCCTCATCGCTCCCCCTGTAGGGGTTTCTTCGTGTCACAACCCAGTGATTTTTGGTGCCTCGGCACTATGGAATTTCCTGGTCACATGAGAGCTCTTTTGCACAGCAGAGTGTTCTGCTGCAATTGAGCACCTGCATACAGGAAAGAGTTCCCGCCAATTTACAGTTTCCTTTGCAAGATGCATTTCTTCTTTGCAGCAGAGAAATGCATGGTGCAAAGAGTTCCCGCTAGTCGGATGCAAATTTGTGCCCCGCTATTGGCCAGTGCTAAATTATTCACACGTGGTGGCTAGTAATTGGCTCGCTGGCCGTTTAAAATTCCGCGCGACTTCCGCCCAAGTCGAAGAGCTTTGAGCACGCTGCAGAGTGCCTCTGAAGTTATCTGACTTGCGGCTGCCAATTGATAGACTGATCACCTATCGATCTTTCTTCCCGTCACCGAGCGCAACCCCGCGCTCCCCCTTGCCCCGCCGGCTTCGAATTGTGGACGGATTAACTGGCTTGGGCCCCGCCAGCTGGAGCAACTCGTGTGGTTGTTCCGACGACCGGACCACCTGCGTCGTGATTGCAAGCGGCGTGAGTAAAGTTTTTTACAACCAATAAGTTGTGTCTGCCTCTCCATTCACCAGCCCGCCCTAACGTACGAACGTAACTTGAGTCGGCCCTGGCCGTCCGAGACACTTCGCTTCCATCCCCGCCAAACAATCTTCTGTACCCGGTACCTGGGAACATTCGGGGAGATGACCCGTCGTGTCTCCTGGGCCTGCTGCGATTCCTTCTTTTCAGCTGCTGACTCTCTCATGCTGCCGAGTGCGGCTTGCGATGCCGTTCTCCCTCGGCGTTGTCTGCAGCGTCCTGCCTTTGGTGTTCTGCAGTCTTCTGCGCTCGAGTCCTCTGCCATCCATACTGAGAACCACTGGTGCCTCTGTTGCTGCCCCCTTTCTGGATTCCCCTTCCCTCTGTGTGTACCAGCTGCTGCCGGTGTAGAGAGCCTCCACCAGCTCTCTTCCTTCTCTTGCTCCTCCTGTGGCAATCCTTTTTATTTCTGCCGGCTGGTGATTGCTGATGACGTCACCGGCTGGTCTCAGCTGAATAAGGAGCGGCTTACAACCCGAGCGGGCTCCTCTCTTCGCTCTTGCAACGCCATGTGTCCTGTTGCTGGTAAGTAGTTTTCTTGTTTTTGTGATTTCATACATGGCCCCCACTCTCAGAGCCCCCCGGGTGCGGCTTGGGGCTCTTTTGTTTGACTGCGCCAGGGACAAGGACACTAGATCTCAAACTATGCAGTTTTCAGTGACTGTTTGTATATCTTCATAGCAGTGGTGCTCCAGATCTAACCGACAGACCCTTGTCCATCTGCCCCAGGGACTCCCCACATAGCTGGAAATTTGCTGGTGGAGGAGCAGTTGTGGCATTAATTGCTGTTTCCCTACTGCCAAATTCCTGGACCTGTGGGGAGCCCTCCAGGCCAGATGACATGGCCCTGCATGTTAGATCACCAGTCTGTGGTGGGGCTAACACATGATTCTCAAAGTAGAATCATCCCTGACTAAACTATCCCAGCCAACCATCTGCTCAGCCTTGTAAATGGGTCGGTGTGCCTGCTGCCTTGTAGGCTGGCTTTGCTCCCTTGAGAGCTCCTTAGCTAGCCCTCTAAACACAAATACAGACCAAGCAAACAAATAAATGGGCAAACAAAACATTTAGCCCTCCATTAGCTGGGAGAAGAGGCCCTTTAGTTCTGACCCCTTCCTGGTAGTGAGCTCCTTTGGGTTCCAGTCTGCCACCTGCCTGCAAAGTATTCCTTCCCTCATTCACCCCTCTCTTTTCTCTCCTTTGTGGCTTTAACTGTTAGTGGGACTCTCCCTCATTAGCTAACTGCCTGCAGCTTGGCTTCTACAATGGGACTATAAGGGCTAGACTGTCCTGTTATAAACCTGATCTTAAAAATTTCCAGGAATGGAGATTGCACAACTTCTCTTGGGGCATGTCTACACAAGATGTTTACTGCACAGTTGCCTAATTAACTGTGAAGTAAATGTTTCAGCATTTACACATATGCCCCTATTAGGGCACATAAATACAAGTCCTACCCTGCTGCAGAGTTTTTTCATGTGCAGCAGTGCACATGTACACACTGAGCCAGTTGGCTTGGGCACAAGGGTGCTTCAGCATGAGGGCTGCCTGGCAGCTAGCCCCCACACTGAAGTACCCTTGTGCCCCAGCCAGCCCTTACATAGCACATTGAGCCCAGTCAGAGCAGCCCTGGGCTGGCAGGCTGACCTTTGGGGTCCCCTGCCAGCCAAGTGTGCTGAGGTCCAGGGGCATGTACAGATATGCACCTGGGGAGCTTCCAGGGAGCTATAAACTGTGGAGCAATAAGCTGTGTAGTTTATTGCTGCCCCACATGTAGATGTGCCTGGCCTGTAGATGTGCCTAGCCTGTTCCAATGATTGACCACCCTCATAGTCAGAAAGTTCTTTTTAATCCCCAACCTAAATTTCCTCTGCTGCAGCTTGAGGCTATTGCTCTTCCTGCCCCCTGTGACCACAGAGAATAGGCTATCTCCCTCCTTTGTATAATTGCCCTTCAGGTTTTTGAAGACTGGTATCAAATCCTCTCTTAGTCTTTTCTCCAGACTATATATAACCCTAGCTTTTAAGCCTTTCTTCATATGTTATGCTTCCCAGACCTCTAATAATTTTTGCTGCTCTCCACTGGATTGTTTGCTCTCCACAATATGTCTACATCTTTCTTGAAGGTGGGACCCAAAACTGGACAGAGTACTCCAGGTGAAACCTTACTAGTGCTGAATAGAACAGAAGAATCATTTCCCTTGATTTACACATTCCTGTTCTCCTTTTTTGCAACAAGAGCACGTTGGCTCTTATTCAGCTTCTTGACCACTTTAAAGTCCAGGTCCTTCTCTGCAGTAGTGCAGCCTAGCCAATAATTTCACAGTCTGTCTTTCTGCATGCAATTATTTCTTCCCAAGTACAAGACTTTGTACTTGTCCTTGTTGAATTTCATCTAATTGACTGTGGACCATTTTTTCTGTCTCCCTAGGTCATCCGGATCATAGCTGTACCCTCCTTAGTGTCCATAACTCCACCCAACCTGGTGTCATCCACAAATTTGCTAAGTGTGCACCCAATACAATAGTCCAAATAATTACTGAAAATGTTGACTAATACTGGACCCAGGACAGATCCCCGGGTAGGCATTGAAGACTACCTGTTGAGCATGATGATCGAAGCAGTTTTGTATCCGCCTTACAATACTGTATTTACTCAAATATAAGGCAGCCCTGTGTACTGTTTTGGGTCTCACACTTCAAGAAAAATGTGGAAAGACTGGAAAGAGTCCAGTGGATGATCCACCAATAATTAGATTCTATACAAGAAAAAATTTAAAATGTTTCAGGTACAGAAGCTAATTATTGGAGGTTTGCCTGGAATTTGGCCCCTTCCCACTGCTACGGCAGAGAAAATAAATCTGGGGATCAGGTAACCCCCTTGCCCTCTGCCTCCCCTCAACATCTTCCCTCTGCAGTCCCTTCCCCCAGCCCTTACTGTCAGACCCTGCTCTCCCTGAGCACATAGATCTGAGGAGCAAATCTGAAAACACTGATTTTGAAATAAACATACCCGCAGTAATTTGCATATAATACTCATAGACTTAGTTTATCCAGAATTGATGCATTTTATCTATTTTGAAACTGCTACAATTTTCAGTATAGGTACTCCACAAACACACTTGAACACTATTTTTGTACTCACTTATATATACTACAAACTATGAATGATGTTAGTTCAGAGCCAAAAGGCTCATCATTTACCATATACCTCACTGGGCCGGGCTCCAGCAGAGTCAACAGCATTTTAAGCCATGGTGACCCCACAGCTCAGCACTACTCAGTGTATGTGTATACTGCAGATACCTCCTACAAAGGTTCCATGTGCTAATTACCCCCACACTCATGACTGGAACCAGGTGTTCTTCTCATGAGTCCTAGGATGCTCCAAAAATGTATTATTCAGATGAGGTACAAGGCAACCTGGTCTGGCTTCACCTTATGGAGGGTTGGGCCACAATAATCATATGCAACAGGCTGAGAGGGGGACTGAAAGAGGGATAAGTTAAGTATGAGAGAGGTGGAGGACTTCTTAAAAACTTGCAAGAGGGGGAAAGCACTGGGAAGAGATGGATTTCCGGTAGAATTCTATGAGAAATTTTGGCAATGGCTGGGAGCAGATATAATAGAGGCATACTGGGAAATAATGGAGGGTGGGGATATAGAGCAGGATTTTGCAGAAGGTGTAGTAATTTTGATATCCAAGAAGGGAAAGAAAGATGTGTTAGGCAACTGGAGGCCAATATCCCTTTTAAACATAGATTACAAATAAATGGCAAAAGTATTGGCCAAAAAGAATGCGTGACTATTTAGCAGATGTGATACAAGAAGCAAAAAACATTTGCCATTCCAGACAGGAGGATACCCCAGGCCCTATGGTTAATAAGCTATATCATATCAGATGTAAACGAGATGAAAAAAAATATAATAATAATGAATTTATACCTGGAAAAAGCTTATGATAGAGTTGAACATGATTGTGGAGGATGGGGTTTCCAATGCAGATGATTGGATGGGTCAAAGTGGTATACAGTAAAGTAGGAAGTTGAGTACTGGTAAATGGTTAGCTACTTGTGCAAAGCACTCCCCATGCAAACTAGGGTAAGGCAGGGATGCCCACTGTCGCCTGTCATTTTGTGTGTGCAATGGAGCCACTGGCGCAGAGAATTTGTGGTGATAAACTGATAAGTGGTCTCAAGATACTAGGAGGAGGAGAAGTTATATATACATTATACATGGAAGAATTGGAAGTCCTTGCAGTCATGGAACTGTGATGTGATTGGAATAACAGAGACTTGATGGGATAGCTCATGTGAATGGATCATGTCATAACCAAATGAGTTGAGTGCCCCTATCACAATAGAACTGCTAAATGACCACAGTTATTAATACCCTTAGTTGGTATTTTACTTTGTGTTTGTGTTGGATGTTGTATCTTAAACACACTTAAGATAATCTGGCATTTGGTCAAGGGGGCACGTCTAAATGGAGAATGACCAAGCGCCAGTCAAATGTAAAACACGAGGGTGAACTATGCTCGGAGTGTGAGGGAGTCATGATGAACGTGTGATCAAATAGCCTTAGCAAATCAGGGGTTACATGAGGGGCGTGACCGCACGGCCGGCAGTCACAGCCTCCTGAAAGTCAGCAGATACACGGGACACATTTTGATTGGCTCGGTAGCTTATAAAAAGGGGCAGAACACAAGCACAAGGGGGATCCACGAGTCAGTTTGGAGAGGCCTGATCACCCTTTCCAGGATCCTGCGTCCATGAAATCCCTTCCCCCCGGACGCCCCCCATCACGACCGAGTATATCATTCGAACGTGTTTAGAGCTCTCGAGTTAACAGCGAGTTTAATCTTGAAACTGCTGTAAAGGAAACCACCTATACGAAAGTGTGAGTAAAGCATTTATTTGTTACACCGCCTCCTTAATTGTTTTTCTGTCAATGGGAAGAGAGATAAGAGAAGGAGAAACAAGGTCCCGTAACCCTTCCGTCCCCGGCCTGTTCGTGCAGCACCTTTCTGGGTCCAACCACCCACCATCAGGTTGGTCAGATCACTGTCATGGATGGGTATAAACCAGGGGTGGGCAAAATGTGGCCTGCAAGCCAGATGCGGCCCACCAATCTGTTTTATCCAGCCCGTGGGGCCCCTAAAAAATTTAGAAAATTAATATTTACCTGCCCCTATCTACCTGTCATGTGGCTCTCTTTGGCTTGCCAAAACTCAGTAAGTGTCCCTCTGCCCGAAATAATTGCCCACCCCTGGTATAAACTGTTCAGGAAGTACAGGCAGGGGGGAAGAGGAAAAGGGGAGAAGAGGAAGAGTTGCACTTGATGTAAAAAAGCTATATGATTGCTCAGAGCTCCAGTATGAAATGGCCTGTTGAAAGTCTCTGGGGTAGGGTCAGAGGAAAGAGCAACAAGGGTGATGATGTGGTGGGGGGTCTGCTATAGACCACTAGAGCAGGAGGATGGGATGAATGAGGCTTTCTTCAAACAGGTAGCGGGGGGTTTCCTGATCACAAGCCCTGGTTCTCATGGGGGACTTCAATCACCCTGACATCTGCTGGGAGGACATACAGCAGTGTGCAGGCAATCCACAAGTTTTTGGAGAGTTTTGAGGACAACTTCCTGGTGCAAATGCTGAAGTGGCTAAGTAGAAGTCATGCTCTTGACCTGCTGCTCACAAACAGGGAAGAATTGGTGGGGAATGTAGTAGTAGATGGCAGCGTGGGCAGCAGCAATCAGTTCAGGATCCTGAGGAAACAAAGGAAGGAGAGAAGCAGAGTAAGGACCCTGGACTTCAGAAAAGCAGACTTTGACTTGCTCAGGGAACTCATGGGAAGGATCCCCTGGGTAGCCACTCTGAACCGGAGAGGAGTCCGGGAAAGCTGGCTATACTTTAAAGAAACTTTACTGAGAGTACAGGAACAAACCATCCCAATGTGCAGGAAGACTAGCAAGTATGACCAGCTTGACTTAGAAGGGAACTCTTCAGTAAGATAAATCACCAAAAGGAAACTTATAAAAAGTGGAAACTTATACAAACAACTAGGGAGAAGTGTAACAGTATAACAGTATTGTTCGGGCATGCAGGGATGAAGTCAGGAAGGCCAAAGCACAGTTGGAGTTGTAGTTAGCAAGGGATGTGAAGGGTAATAAGATGGGTTTCTACAAGTATATCAGCACTAAGAGGAGGATCAGGGAAAATGTGAGTCCCTTACTGAATGGGGGAGGCAACCTAGTGACAGAGGATGCAGAAAAGGGTGAAGTGCTCAATGCCTCTTTCACCTCAGACTTCACAGGTAAGGTCATCTCCCAGACAATTGCACCTGGCAGCACAGTTTCAGGAGGAGGTGAACAGCCAACTGTGGCAAAAGAACAGGGACTATTTAGAAAAGCTGGACATATACAAGTCCATGGGGCCAGATGGGATGCACCCAAGGGTACAGAGGGAGCTGGCTGATGTAATTGCAGAGCCACTGGTCATCATCTTTGAAAACTCATGGCAATCAGGAGAGGTCCCAGACAATTGGAGAAGGGCAAACGTAGTGCCCATATTTAAGAAAGGGAAAAAGGAGGATCCAGGGAACTACAGACCAGTTAGCCTCCCCTCAGTCCCTGGAAAAATCATAAAGCAGGTCCTCAAGGAATCTATTTCTAAGCCCTTGAAGGAGAAGAAGGTGATTAGGAACAGTCAGCATGGATTCACTAAGGGCAAGTCATGCCTGACCAACTTGATTGCCTTTTATGATGAGATGACTGGCTGTGTGGATGCTGGGAGACCTTTGGTGCCTGCCACTTTAAGGACCAGAACAGGCAGCAGAGCAGCCTGCAGGTGGCTGTACTCCCAATCAGGAGTCACATGGCCAGCAGGAGGCCGCCTCATTGGGAAATGGGACCAGCTGTCTGATATAAGAGAAGGCCCTTAGTAGTAGGGCCAGCAGTTTGCTGCAAGCAGCTGGAGGGGGAATATTGCCTGGCTGGCGCTGCTGCTCACATAACGTCTAGAGGTACAGGGAAGGAACTATGGGGATGGCAGGAGGTTCCTGGTTCTGGGGCATGGTGTAAAACCACACCCTTCTAGGGATAGATGGTATGTGGGGGGGCTGCCTGTGGTGGGGTGGTCCTCAGGAAATGCCACACCAGTTGCATTCCTAGTGAAAGGTGAGTATGGGGTGCCTTTTAGGCCCAGCTCCACAACCTGATGGGTAACCCAACAAGGAAGTCAGTGGGACCAAGGGTGTCCAGAGTGGGGCAAGGAGCCTAGAGTGAGTGAGGGGCAAGGAACCTACAGTTTGTGGAAAGGGCATAATGAGAGGTGTAGAGCCTAGTAAGAGGCCAGGAGCCCAGTGGCAAGGAGCCCCAAGTGTGTGTGAGGGGCAAGGAGTCCCACTATGAGTGAGGTTCACTAAGCCCAATGAGTGAGGCCAAAGTTAGGGGCTGGGATGGGGATAGTAATCTAGATGCCATCTGTGAGGCATGGGACATGGTATAGGGAAGGTCAGAGCCACGTATAACATCCTAGGCATCAGGACATAAAATGGGCAGCCTCCCACATTATTACATCTTCTTTTATACATCAAGTCATGGCAGGTGAGACAGGGCAGACTGCCCTAGACAAGTGGGCAGGCCAACCTTGGGACTGACCTCATGACTTGCCCCGTCACACAGTGGATGTGGTACACCTTAACTTCAGCAAGGCTTTTGATAGTGTCTCCAGCAACATTCTCGCAGGCAAGCTCAGGAAGTCCAGGTCGGATGAATGTATAGAAAACTGGCTGGATCATACAGCTCAGGGGGTAGTAGTCAGTGATGGATATCTAGGTGGCAGCCAGTCTCAAGTGGAGTGTCCCAGGGGTCAGTCCTAGGGCCAGTTTTGTTCAATATCGTCATCAGTGACCTGAAAGATGGGATGGAGTGTCCTCAGCAAGTTTACAGATGACATCAAGCTGTGGGGATTAGTAGGTACATTGGAGGGTAGAGTTAGGATTCAGAGAGACCTAGACAAACTGGAAGATGAGACCAAAAGAAATCTCATGAGGTTCAATTAGGACAAGTGCGAAGTCCTGCACTCAGGACAGAATAATCCCAAGCACAGGTACAGGCTGGGGACTGACTGGCTAGGAAGCAACTCTGCAGAAAAGGACCTGAGGGTTACAGCTGAATATAAGCCAACAGTGTGCCCTTGTTGCCAAGAAAGTTAACACTATACTGGGATGTATTGGTAGGAGTGTTGCCAGCAGATCAAGGGAAGTGATTATTCCCCTCTATTCAGCACTGGTGAGGCCACATCTGGAGCAGTGTGTCCAGTGTTGGGCTCCCCACTGCAGAAAGGATGTGGACAAGTTAGAGAGAGTCCAGTGGAGAGAAACACAAATTGTTTGGGGGCTGGTGAACATGACTTCTGAGGAGATGCTGAGGGAACTGGGCTTATTTAGCCTAGAGAAGACTGAGAGGGGATTTAATAACAGCCTTCAACTGCCTGAAGGGTGGCTCCAAAGAGGATGGAGCTGGACTGTTCTCAGTGGTGGCACATGCTCAAGTTGCAGCAAGGGAAGTTTAGGTTGATATGGGGAAGGCAATTATTTTGGGTGGAGGGCTGCTTAATGAGGTTTGGTGAGCTGTTGAGGGCCGCATGGGTAGCTCCGCCCCTTGACAGGTGCCCCCCCGCACCCCTCCCGGCCACCATCATGGGACCGGAAGTCCCACTCCTAACCCCTGACCTTTGCCACCAGAAGTCCCTCCCCTTGCCCCCTCGAAATACTCCTTTTGGGAGGCGGGTTGCCATCTTAAAACTAGAAAAAAACAATTCATACACTAAAAGTCAAACACCTACTATGACATATTTTAATTTTAATTTTACTACAAAAAATATTTGTGTCATGATTTGTGTTTGTGTACTGCATATCCAGGTAACTGCATAATTACTCAAAAAAATCTTTTATATTGTGCGGGGGTGTAAGGTGTGTGCGTGTGTGTGTGTGTGTGTATGTATTTATGGTGGGGGGCATGGTGGCGGGGTGTGTGTATGGTGGAGTGTGGTGGTGTTTAGGGTGTGTGTGTATGGGGGGATGTGGATGTTGGGGGTTGTGTGGCATTTGTGGGGTGTGGGTGTATGGCTCTGGAACACACTGTCCTCTCCTGCAGCCAACTTGGGCAACGCTGTGGGGGTGTATGTATCTCTGTGTGTGTATGTGTGGTTTGTGGGGTGTGAGGGAGGGTGGGAGGGGTATGGGGACCCCCCACAACCCCACTATGTGGGGTGGGGGTACTGATGCCTGGCTTTGGCCAGAGCTGCACATCACAGCAAACAGCGCAGTCCCCACTGGACCATTTGTTTCCCTGGTGCTTCCTGCAATCATGGGGCACAGGAGTGAAGCCCCAGGTGCTGGAGCCAGATGCTTTCCCCATCCCAGCCCACTCCAGTGCCTGGGGCTTCCCTCCTGTGCCCCACAAGTGTGGGGAATGTGGGGGAAACAAACGGCCCAGTGAGGGCTGCGCTCTTTGCAGTGCTAGCTGGAGCCAGGAGCCAGGCAGCAGCACTGAGCAGAGCCACCCCACCCTCTTCCCCCTCCCCTGCTGCTTCCCCCGCTGCATGCCAGAGCTGTATGCCGTGGGTGTGGGATGTGGGAGGGGTCCCATATCCCTCCCCTGTCACACTCACACCCTCACCACCCAAGCTCAGCTGCAGCCAGCCCCAGCCCCACGCTCTGCACTCCTACGTAGCTGCAGCCCCACCCATATCCCAGCTTCCCTACCAGTTGGCCAGAAGGAGCAGGACACTGAGGAATCCTGCAGCAGCAGCCCCGCCCTGTGCTAGCGGGGCTGGCTCTTCTGCCCACAAGGGTGAGAGCAAGTCATAATAGGATATGCTGGGTGTAGGTGTAGTCACCTTGCTGACACCCTCACAGGTGGAAAGGCTGGGCAGGGCACAAGTCATTGGTGGGTGCCGCGGGCTGGAGGAAAGTGCCTGGCAGCCTGGATCCAACCTGCAGGCTGTAGGAAGGTAGTAAAACACTGGAACAAGTTACCCAGAGAGGTGGTGGAATCTCCATCCTTGGGGGTTTTTAAGACCTGTGTAGACAAAGCCTTGGCTGGGGATGATCCAGTTGGGGATGGTCCTGCTTTTGAGCCAGGGTTTGGACTAGATGACCTTGAGGTCCCTTCTAACCCTAATTTTCTATAATGCTATGCATGATGTGAGCATAGTGGCTCAGGACAATGTATCAATTGAGAGAGTATTGAGGCATACTGAGGACTATGGTGTGTGTCAGGTAAAATTAAATATGATGAAAAGGACATTAATGAATGTGGGAAATTGGGAGAATTTACAGAGGTTTGGGCTGTGGGTGGTAGAGGGTATAATCAAGATCTTCAGAATCTTAATGGACACTGAAGGGAAAGGAACAAAGGTGTGGGAGAAGTTAGGCATAAGAGTCAGACAGATCTTGGGATCATGGAGTTAGAATGTTATCTTTCAAAGTTAAGGTGGCTGTTGTGAAAACAGTACTCTTGCTGATCATCCTTTACACAGGTGTGGTGTATCAACCAGCATGGCAACAGATAAGGAGGCAGATATGCATTTTGGGGGGAACTAAAAGAAAAGGGGTAGCCAGAAAAGGGGGAGCTACACAAAACCAGGGAATTCGGAGGTTGTGGAATGCCAGATTTGGAAAGTTTTGTGTATATTTACTTTATAAATATGTTCTATAAAGAGAAAACAGAGCGGGTAAGGAAGGCTGCATGTTGTTACTTGGCAGAAAGAAGATTAAGAAGATGAGGCATATATGGAGAGAATGGAAAAAGCCATGGGCATGGCAGCCACCATCCCGCTATGTGACGATCGAGAGGTTTGTACAGGTAAATAAATTTGAGGGAGTGGCATAAGAGTGCTTGAAAGACCATAAGCAGGTGACTAATATGATAAGAAAGATAACATAACAATAGTTGGGGATCTGGCAGAAAGACAGATGGCAAATATGTGGAAAGAAGTGACAGATAACAAAGTGAAAGGAGAACATACAGATATCATATGGATGATGATACATAATATTCTTCCTGTAAGGGGCATTCAGAATAAATGGAGCTTGGTAAAATTGGTGGCATGCCTGAGAGATGGATGTGGGGCTAAATAATCTGTACTGCATGTATTTTGGGGCTGCCCTTTTGTGCAAGGGGTGTGGAAGGGAGTTCTGTTGCTCTCCTTCCCTCTTCCCCTTAGGATCTTGCACACTATAATTTGGTGGTCACTCAGCATGTCTACATGAGACAATTACTGTAGAACAGACTAATTAGCTCCTCAGTAAATGTTGCATTTCTACACATGTGCCCCTATTACGGTGGAATAAACTAATTATCTGCAGCAGGATAGTCATTGTAAATACAAGTAGAGTGAAGTTTTTCAGTCTGCAGCAGCGTACGTGTAGATGCTACCCCAGCTGGCTGGGGCATGGGAGTGCTTCAGTGGAGTATCATGCGCCCCAGCCAGCCCCTCTGCAGCACACTGAACCAGGGGGGAACAGGCCCGGACTGGCAGAGTAGCCCAGCTGGGGCTACTCTGTTCCAGCTTGATGTGCTGTGGTCCAGGTGCACATTCAAATGGCATTCCCAGGAACAATAAACTCCAGAGCAATAAACTCTGGGGTTTATTGCTTCACATTAATTGCCCACTGTCACCTATATTACCTTCTACCTTCACATTCTCAACTAATTCCTTCCTGTTTGTGAGCACCAATTCAAGAAGAGCTTCTCCCCTAGTTGGCCTATCTACCATCTAAATCACAAAGTTATTATGAACCCATTTCAAGAATCTGCTGGACTGATTGCGTACAGCTGTGTTTTCCACCCAGCAGGTGTTCTGATAATTACAGTCCCCCACGAGAACCAGGTCCTGTGATCTGGGCAGTGTGGGGGATCTAGCTTATGGGCCAGCCCTGTGCCACTCATTTAGCCTGAGGCTGGAAGTTTGGGCATCCCTGCTTTATAGCATAGCACTGAAACCATGCCTATGAATAAAACAAGATATTGCTACTTAGGTTGTAGTTGTAATGTTATTGTGCATGTATATATACAAATGCACACCACTCTGTGCTTTTGGATTTGGCTCAAATCCTGCAAGAATTGCCCTGAAGTTAGTGTTTGTTCTATGCTGGGAGGGCTTCCAAATCAGGTCTTTTATCTCATATACAGCTCAATAAAATGTCAGTTAAAAATAGTACTTTTGGCTTTAGCCTCCTCCATCCTTCTCTCCCTACTAGCCTTCTCATAATAGTTACTTGAATATGTGGGGTTGACTACATGTTATTTACAGATACATATTAACATCTATTTTGTTACCACATTAACTACATTTGTACTGTGAAGATATTTTACTTCAAAGAGACTCTGTCTATTTTTGTGTACGTAAGATCAACTTAAATAGATATCCAGTTCATTCACGTGGCTTTTTACTGTCTTTTAACCATTTTTAAGTTTGATAAAACTACAGATTTAGATTTCTTCAACTAATCTTCTGTTGCAAGTGTATGCTTACAGAGCACTGGCTGTACTAAAATGATGAAAGAAGAGGAAAACACAGTTTTCCATGGATCCATGAGATAACACATCATTTCTTTGCTGAAGGTACATTGCCATCTAGCAAGCACTGAGAATAATGACCACAAGAAAAAGAGTCTGATCAGCTAGTGTCTTATAGTTAAAGGGTAAAAGAAAGATTGTAAAAAGAGCTGATAGATTTTCCTGATTGTCCCACCAAGGGATCTCTGCACAAGAGCGTTTTCTCCCTGCTCCCTCCCTCCCACCCCAGTTGTATGTACAGGAAGGAGGGGAATCAGTCACTGCTTACCATGCCCAAAATGTTGCCCAGCTTGAGACTATGCACACGAGGAGGATAAGGAGTTCAGTCTGGGAGGGATATTTTACAGTAACTATTCTTGATTTCACAAAAGAGTTATTGCAGTATGAATTAAAATGTATTACCTGTTATACAGAGCCCCTGGATTCTGCGGAATTCCAAGAAACATGGCCAGCTGGGAAAACCTTGATAATTACTTCTATTAGAAACATGACTCCCAGGAAGTGGGAGAAGCTAAGGCAGAAGACCCAGAGCTGCCACATGTATACATTCTCCATGTAGACTGCCCTATCCCTCTAGATTGTTCCTTATTTCAGAACAAAGTATTACATTGCAGCAAGGGAAATTTAGGTTGCATATCAGGAAGAACTTTTTTACTATGCGGGTAGTTAAGCATTGGAACAGGTTACCCAGATAGGTTATAGAATCTCCATCTTTGGAAGTTTTTAGGACCAGCTTAGATAAACACTTATCTGGGATGGTTTAGACAGAGATGATCCTGCCTGGAGCAGGTGGTTGGGCTAGATGACCTCCTGAGGTCCCCACCTACCCCCAACCCATTTTATGATTTTCTTGGGAATCTCACATTTTGAGGATGAAACAAACTTGGGTGTCATTGACAGTACTCAAGAAGAAGTGGCTGGACCGGAGTAATAGAATATAATTAAATGTGGCATGGCCAGGTACAAGGCAGGCCTGATTCTAGGTTATACAGGTGTAAGTAGAAATCAAGAAGTATTAATAATTAAGAAGTATTAATATTAATGACAACATCTAGAATTCAGCTTGTTTTTCCTACAAAAATGAAGCTGAAGATGGAATACAATTGCTTTCTATAAATAAATAATACATCAGGGGTTAAACACCAGGGACAGAGAAGAATTTTTTAAGCTGAAACAAAATGCTGGTACAAGATCAAATACATATAAGCTAGCCATGAATAAGTGTAGGCTGGAAATGAGAAGAAGGTTTCTTATCATCAGAAGATGGATTGAATCAGCCTCAGTAGAAGTATTGCAGGCAAAAATCCTACCTGGTTTTAAGATGGAGCTTGATACATATATGAACAGGAACATGTGATATAGTTCCTGTGATAGCAGGGAACTACAGCTCATACTTCACAGGTTAGTCTTATGTCCCTAAAGCGATGAGAAAGCTTCAGGTAAACTGAGGATCTGCACTGAGTCAAAACCACTCAACAGAACATTATAACATCAGCATAACAAATAAGGGCTTTATGCTGGGGAAAAGTGTTCACTGTTTAAAGTCAAGAAAGGTGCCCTATATATTGAACTAGAAGAGGCAGAGAATAATGGACAGTATAGAGAAGCAGTTAGAGGAATGTCAAGCTAAACAGTCTTCTACCATAAAGGAAGCAAGGACCTGAAGCTGCTATACACAAAGGAGCAGATTTGGGTATAGCCATCAAGTGGCCACATAAAGCAATATCACAAGATAACAATCCAGGATGAAGTGAGACATAATATTGGAGATGAAACTGAAAACAACTGAATTGTAGCAGGCCACGGCCAGCATGGGGGTTCAGATCAAGGTCAGGAGGACATACAAAGAGCCTTAACTACCAGCAAATCTGCACTAAGAAAGGGAGAAGAAATGAAGTGATTTGAGATGCAGAGGACCAATAGGATGCTCTCCAACAAAATGAAGGCAGCAAAACAGCAGAAGCTAGTTCCCTGTTAACAGTATTAACAAGAAGTTAGGAACTGAAAGACTGCTTTAAGAACCAGCACAGTTAAAGGACTACAGGGCCTAACTCATTGCAATCGACTTGCCATAAAGACCATGTCCCCAGAGTGGCCAATGTCCTTGTAACTTCTGGCTGCAGCAAGTCAGCAAATATTTGCAGAAAGACACAACAGCAACATTTGTTGAAAGAAAAGATGCAGCTACCTGCATAGAATGTGGAGGAAAGAAGATAGATTAGAAGAGCAATGATTTTGGAAGTGGTACCAGGAAGTTTGGCTGTCGTGTGCATAGCTAAAACGTTAGTTGTAGTTGCAACATCCCTGTAACTAGTTTTCTTAGTAAAGGGCCAACATAATTTTACACACACAGATTCCTTTCATATTATTACTCAGCCTGCAGTACATGAACCAGGCTATAGCTTTAATTGCTTCTTGCCTTAAGGCTGAACTAGAGAAAAATAAAAACATACTTCAGTAAATATAGAAAAAAGAAAATTAGGAAAAGGAATAGGCTATACAGTATACAGCACTGAGGGCACTGCAACTCCCTAGAGGCATCAAACCATCAGCAAAAAGATATTGCACAGATTTTTGCAAAATTCCTATTAGCTGTGAGATAATTGCCACCTAGCAGCAGTTAGGGGAAAAAGCAGGTGCACCACATCACTCTACCTATGGACAGGTACTTTCATGCATCTGAGCTGATTGGAAACAATTGGACTACAGTAGCCAAGAACAGAAATTCTTAGAGGAGTATCAGACAGGGTTCTTGAAAACACACTGAGGAATTTCTTTTCTAGCAGTATAGATTGTCAAAGTTTCTTTTGGGTTATGGGACCTGTATTTCCCACTGTGTAAGAGCAGGTGTGAATTTTTGGACTTCCTTTTATGTATCTCTGTAGAGGTTAAAGCTTAATAGGCTTTAACCTGACCTTAATAAAGGTTGAGCTGCCTGGTGTGGAAATGTGTTTGTGATGAGTGTTTTTATATTTATGAACATGCACTTCTACATAGCTTAGTCATCAAGCTTACCTTTGTGAATGTTTCCAAGAAAGACTGTAAATATGAGGATTAGGATGCTTTAAAAATGAATGTATGCTTTGTCATTATCTAGGGGTAATTGGCATTGAGAGGGTAGCACCTATAATGAGCTGTTTATATTCCCTAGTGGATTAAGACTGGAAATTAGTTAGGCTCATACAGTTCTATACCAGTGAACAGTTGCCACTGAGGCCTCTTGTGTGAATCTTACATCCAGGAAGTTTGAAGTTGCTGCCTAATGGTTGCCATGAGCACAGCAATTAGGGCTTAAACCTGCAGGCTGCTGAGCTCTGCTGTGAGTGCTGAGGGCCAAAGTGCTAGCACTCAGCATCCTGTGTAGTGTGCACCTGTGCAGCAAGGCTTTGTGAAAATGTAGCCAGTAGTTAGCAGAAAGAGCATGCTTCTATGCCTACATTGAACTGAGACATGGTGAATAAAGGTTGGCAGGGAGGGGGCTGAATGTGAGGAGAGGAGAGACCGTATGCTCTGTGTGTAAGTGTTTAAAGCTCTCCAGAAAATGCAGAAGAAATACAGACTAGTCATTTTTTGGCTTCTCAGTTATTCCACCTGCTATTCATAAGCACTAGCTGACTCTAATGTACCCAAGAGCCACTCTCAAAAGAAATTGATAGCAGGACCAGCCATGTGGGCTAACCAGTGTCAGAGATGCTGCCAAAGTGTGCTATGAAAAAGAATTTCTCACAGATGGCTGCTCATTGACTCATGACATGCTGGGCACAAGCTAGTTGCTCTTGTTTGCACCAGCTTTCTTTCTCAGTTTACTTCCACCTGCTAGGCTGTGAATATAAAAGTACTATGTACAAGAGTCTTCTTAGTGGTTCATAACCAGTCTTTCACAACTTGACAGGCTTGAAGACTTAGCAATTACTCAAAGATGAAAGATTGATATGCAAAGGTAATAGCTGCATGTCACATAACATCTACAGAAACAATATATTTACTGGTTTAAGCAGGTTTTTGTTGTGGTAGGTGATGTTTCTATGATGAAAGGGCTAAATTATTTTGAAGCAATAAAGAATAAACATAGTATCATCTGAAACTTTTCAGGTTAAAAATGCTAAGTAATGAAAAACACTGTATGTAAAGATATGGGCAAGATTAAAAAAAGTGGAGCCCAAATTTCAGCATTGGAATCTTTAGGATCTAAATAAACTATGCAAAAATATTTTGTGGTTTTGTGTGTTTTAATTAAGACTCAACTTGTGATACCCTAAGGTGGCATGACTTTCTGAAGACACTTTCTGAAAGTCACTTTTATAGCACAAGCCTTATTTAAGGTTTCTCAGTCTTTCAATGAAATATGGATCCATCAGAGATAGATGCTTGAAAATCTTAGACTGTCAGGCTAGATTCAGGGAACTGTTTTTCAAAATCATGGCCTGTATATTAATAAAAACAGTGTAATTACAAATACTTTGATTATTCATATATTCATATTAAAGATAATAACCTCATGGTATAACTTCTTAAATGAGTGATCCTGCACATGGGTTTATGAGCCTTATGAACAAGATGAAGTTAGTTCAAATTACTTCGTATTTAAACACTCCTTTAAATGACTCTCTCTTTTCAAATACTGTTATTATTCACAATTGTATTCTTTTCTAACTTGGCTTTTATTTTTTGTATCTTTTTATTTTTCCTTTAGGAGAATGATAAGAAACAAGCTTCAGTCACATAGATAATGAAAAATTCACAAAAATTTGTAATAAAGTCTCAACTTTTTTTGTGGAACTCAGTAATGTTGAAATATAAAGCAGACACTAGATTACACTGACTCTGATTATGCCCAAGGGAAATTGCAAGAATCATATTAGCTCTGAGAGGGCTCCTCTATTGTTCTCTGAATTCTATAGAAATGTTATAAATTATTAGGAAAAACAATAGAGAAAGCAGCATATATTGACTCATAAACAAAATATGTACCCTTCTTAGTACCAAATTTACATGTAGGCAAATTTCATGATAATTAGCTTCATAGTCAGATATGTTCAATAAGAACATACTTAGTCCACTGATTAAGCTGAATGATCTGAATAGCTGAGTTGTGAGCTGCACTGCAGAGGCTATTTCATTTTATAGCTGAAGTAGCTGTCTATACCTTTTACAATCACCTATCTTCATTCCTGTGCCCTGGCTTCTGCTCTGCTTTCACTTGCCCTGCTACTGTAGAAAATTTTCCACAGCTGTGGAAGTGGGGGCAAATATTTGCCCTTATATGCAGAGTATTTGGACGGTGATAGAAGGGTGATGAATTTGTTGCTATGTATTTTACTGAGAGAGTAAAAGATACAAAGAGGCAGACCCTCAGTGGTCTAAATTATCAGACTTCCACTGATGTCAATGGCAATTTATACCAGCTCAGGAGCTATTTCGAAGAATTTTAAAATCAGAATACATTCCTTTGTAACCTGAAATTACTATTTTTGCATGTGATAAATATCAAATCCATTAGAACACATAGACTTTGGTTGTCATCTGTGAGAATTTAAATGAGGGAGTGAACCTGTGTGCTGTCTATAGACAAACTCTCCAAGGCAGCATACAGGAGGTTCCTAGATGCAGAACTGAAACAAATTGATAATTGTAAGGGCTAAATTCATTAAAAAATGTACTTATAAATCTTGAACAAAGTTAACATATAATTTCTTAGCTAGTTTATACTTCGATTTATATGAGTGGCATAACTTGAGCGATCTTGCCTGATATTATGCTGCCTTTGTGAGTAGCTTTATTGGCTGTAATGAGGCTACCCATGGGAGTAAGGGTGATAGGGTCAGACCCAGGTTTACGCATCTTGACAGAATGAATAAACTTTCAGCGCTTGGTGGTGGTATACAGCCAACCCTGAGATTCCTCAGTGGGTGCAGTAGGGTTGTTTTTTTTAACTTAGTTTTGGTTGTGAGAAACTTTTAAAAAAGAAGAAGCAATATATATATATATATATATATATATGGGCATCCAACCTCTGGAAAAAAAAGGTTTTCCATCTGTTTCAAATGTTTTTACTCTGGTGCTTAGAAAAAGCAAACAGTCCAGGAAGCATCTATTTTGGGTTGAAATCCAAGTTGTGGATTCCCAGTGCTGCTGCATTTTTCAGACCCTCTTGTTATGAGTTTATAAAGCTCTCTTCGAATAACAGCTGCTGGGAGAGGATTGGAATCTCCACGGTAGTTTTCTGGGAGTCGCATATTTATGAGATCTCCCAACTGGAGCAGGCTAGAGAATCTGTTCTTTTTTGAGAGCAGCTACAGACACAAGTAGTGCAAAGCAGTAGTGTAAGCAGGGGTGGGCAACCAGGGCACCAGTCTCAGGTGTCAGTTCTTAGGGGGCACAAGCAGTGCCATACCTACACTCCTGGCGGCCCTGGGCAGACTTTTAGTATCGGGCCACACTTTGCCAGAGATAATGATTTTTTTGTTGCAGAAGTCCTTATCACATTTCTGACTGGGCCCCAAGTGGCCACCTGGTTTGCCCATGCCTGTGTCCAGGTCTGGGCACAAGAATAGTGGCTGCCACCACTGCCACCCAGGGAACAAAAATTGTTTGTTATGCTTCTGATGCAAAGTCAAGATGTTATCATTTAGGAATCTGGGGGCTCTTCTCCTTTTCTCTTGAGAAATGATGTGGTGGGGTACAAAGAACCTGCTTGAAAACTGCTGTGTGTATAATGTAATGGACTAAGCAACAAAGTAGGACTAGAGCCCAGCAATGGGAGAGGGACACTGCAATGACCTGCTGATATAGTAGCAGGAGTGGTAAAAGTTAATTTTGTTGTGGGTGAGGAAAAAATATTGGCTTTCAGCAGAGGCATAGCAGGGCAGCTCTGCACTGGCTCCTGCGTTGCCAGCAGGGGTGGTGTATTCAGTCACAAACTGCAACAGTGGCTATTTTTGCAGCCTCCCCACCCCAAAGGCAGTTCCCAGGTCTACTGTCCCGGTTACCCCCTCAGTTATGCTACTGCCTTTCAGGAATTTGCAGAAACAGACTTAATTTACTTATTTATGCTCTGACCACACACTGTCTCCAGATTAAATGGAATTTAAGTTGTGGACAGGAGAGGGGAAAATGCAAGATAAAAACAGGAGGAGTGTCTGCAGTACAACAGGAGCTGGATTATATATGTAGGACTGCACAGAGCTCTACCTTAGAGACCTCTATAAACAAGGTCCAGGGCAGCCAGAGAGAGAGCAGGATTTTGGAAGAACCACACTCAGATGCTACAGGAGTAGTTTGAATCCTAAGATTGAACTAAGATTGTTCCCTGAGTTCATTCTATTGAAAGCCCGTTGTTTCTCTTTCCTAGATTTATAGATTTTAAAAACAGAAGAGACCTTCACTGTAACATCTAACAGGAGTTGTATCTCTGTACCCTGAATATCCAAAGCAGGCTGTAGGGGATAAATCCCTGCAGTAGAAAGATTTCTAGCAGTTGCTGGACCATGGACAGTGCCCACTCCTACAGCTGGCAGGGCTTTGGATCCAAATTCTCAAGTGATGTACATGGGATTAATGACACTGTGGCAGGTCACTGTTTGTGCCTGCCACTTTAAAACCTGGCGCCAAGTAGCCAGCAGGTGCTTAATTGCAGTGGCCATTTTTAGAGCTCTGGCCCCCCATATAAGCAGGGCATTTTGCTGCTGGTTGGAAGCACAGCAACATCACCTGGATGTGAGGCTTCATGGAGCACTCTGGAGGTAAGGGAGGAGCTGTAGGGGATGGTCAGGAGGCTCCTGGTCCTGGGCATGACCTAAAACTGCACCCTGCCAGGAATGGGTGGCCCAATGGGGCTCTCAGTGGTGCGGGAGCCCCCAGGAAATACCAGGTCAGTTACCACCCTGGTGAAAGGTGGGTCGGGGTGCCTTAACCCCAGCTTCCACAACTGACCCTTGTAGGGTCCAGAAGGTGGACCCCAGCAGTTGGTAGGGTTGGAAGGGACCTGAGCAGGTCATCAAGTCCGACCCCCTGCCATGGACAGGAAAGAGTACTGGGGTCAAACGACCCTGGCGAGGTGTTCATCCAGCCTCCTCTTAAAGACCCCCAGGGTAGGAGCCAGCACCACTTCACTTGGAAGTTGGTTCCAGATCCTAGCCGCCCTGACAGTGAAGTAGCACCTCCTGATATCTAGTCTGAATCTACCCTCTGCCAGCTTGTGACTGTTACTTCTTGTCACTCCTTGTAGTGCTCGGGGGAACAGGGACTCCCCCAATGCCTGCTGGCCCCCTCTGACTAGTTTGTAACAGGTCACCAGATCCCCCCTCAGCCTTCTCTTGTGGAGGCTGAACAGGTTTAGGTCCCTTAACCTCTCCTCGTAGGGCCTACCGTGCTGACTCCTGATCATGCAAGTGGCCCTCCTCTGGACCCTCTCCATGTTGTCCACATCCCTCCTGAAGTGCGGCTCCCAGAACTGGATGCAATACTCCAGCTGCGGCCTGACCAGTGTCGCTTAGAGGGGGAGGATCAATGCTGGGGCCAGGACCGGAAGGGTCGAAGGGCCAGGTGCCCACCACGAGGAACACCCAAAGCTGAGGGCCTGGGGTCCTGACTGGCCTGGAGGTGAGACCAGGGCCAGTGTAGCCAAAAGGTCCCAGGGGGATCATACCCATAAGGGGGAGCAACTCAGGGAGCTATGAAGGCGGAGTAGGCCGCCTGAGCGGAGGGATCCAGGTGGGGTTCAAACAGTAGGATTCTGGGGCCCAGAGTGGGGCCAGTGATGTTGACAACAGAAGATGCCATCTGTGAGGCATGGGCTGCAGTGTAGGGGAGGTACAGAGCCCCAGATAGCGCCCTCTGGCATTGGGGCAAGAAATGGGCAGTCTCCTGCTTATTAAGATAATTAATTAATTAATTAACATCAAGGCATGGCGGGCAAGAAAGTGGCCAGTTAGCCCAGGAACACGTGGGCGGGCCAAAGGTAAAATTGGCCCTGAGAAGGCCCCCTGTTACAGACACATAGGAAAATGACTGTTCAATAGAAGGTTAGCGTTTATTTGGAAAAGTATCAAACTGGATGGTGGAGAAAGATATCAGATATACATATATACATACACATAGATTTTAAACACACACACTTACGTAATATATAATTAATAATTATAAGTGATGTCCAACCAGGGTTGTCCTGAGGTGGGGGAGCTTTGCGGGGCCCTGTGGACAGTGCCTTACAAGCCCCACTGCCGACCGCTGTTGGCTCCGCCCACTTGCCCACCCCCGCCATGCCCCCTGGGCCCCGCACACCCCTAGGGATGGCTCTGTGTCCAACAACAGCTAGAGGAAATCTTAGATTTCTCATTTGAAGCACAGTATTTTTCTTTTCAGTTTTAAGGCATGTATTCCATTTATGCAGGTTGGTAGAAACCACTTTACTGTGTTTTACACTTTGTTCAGCATATTTAGTCATTAGAAGATAAATAATTCATAATAAATAACACCAAATATGAGCCAACAATTAACATATGTGTACGATCACAGTAGAGGAATGTGTGGGACAAATTTCAAGCATTTTGACAGAGTAACACATGCTTCCACCTTATGTACCTACGAGTATCCTTTGCAGATGTAGACATTAAATAAGACCATAAGTATCTATAATGCTGTAATTTTCGCCGGCTTTCTCATAATGGTGTTAGAATGATTGTAGCTAAATCAGGACTTTTGAAATCACACCATCAGATCATTCCCAATGACAGTAAAAGAGTCCCATATTTTGCCATACTTATCGTGATGAGGATAAGCCAATTTTTTAAATGAATTCATGCACTAGTTTCTAGGACTGGCGAAAAATCATCATGTTATAAGAAATCTATGCAGGGCATGGAGTTGTAACTGTGAATCAAAGGGTAACTGTGATACTACATAAGAATATAAGACATGCCATACTGGGTCATACCACGGGTCCAATGAGCTCAGTATTCTCAACTGCACAGTGGCACAGAATAGATGCTAACGGTAAGAATATTTATTTAGGGTCTTTCTTGACTTAGCTATCCCCTGCTGTTCTTCTCTTATTGCTTCCAGCAATTAAAGGCCTACTATTGTGTTTAATACCCATCGATGGACCTATCCTGCATGAATTTCTCTTTGGAACCTGGTTAAATTGTCATCTTCTACATCTCGTAGCAATGAGTTTCACAAGTTAAATACATCCTGTGTGAGAGAGAATGTATTTTTGTTAGTTTTAAGCATGCTTCCTAATAATTTCCTTGCATGTCCTGTACTTCTAGTATTGTGAGAGATGGCACATTCATTATTTTATCGACCGTTCACATATCCCCATCAGTCTTCTTTTCCTTAAAGTGAAAAGCCCCAGCCTATTAAGTCTCTCCTTACATGGAAGCCTTGCCATACCTTGACCATCCTTGCTGCCCTTCTCTGTAGCTTTTCTAGTTTGATCTTCTAGTTCTACCTGTTAACAGCTTTTACTTGGAATCCCATGTGTAAAATTCACAGTGCATTTTATAATCCTCTAGCTTGAAAAGTTTTATATATGTCAATTACTCAGCACAGGCAAAATATAGTTCTTGTGTGTTTCACTTTTCCATATTTCCTTCTTTAGGATCATAGAGAAAGAGGGCAGGAAGGGACTTCCAGAGGTCATGTAGTCCAACTCCCTGCCTGAGGCAGAATCATCCCTATCCAAACCATTCTATACAAACCCATTGTCAAACCTACTGGCAAAACTACAATCAACCCTGACAGAACCACAAGACATAACACCCTAACCTGCCGTAGGTGAAGAAAGGGGACAACAGCAGCCAATGTCTTGGTGCCATGAGGGTTGTTGAAATACTCCAAGATTCTAGTCTTTTAGCAGTATCTGATTTTAGACGTATTCTTATGTAGTTCTGAAATGGGAAATGAACTGTATTCTGGAACGTCAATCTTCTTCAGACTTATAAGCATTTATTTTATAGGGTCGAGCCGACTTGAAGTCCATGGCCAAATCATTTTAGAGGTATATTACTGATTTTTTTCTGGTAATCTAGAATTCTGTAGCCAGGGGTGTAAGCAGTCTTCAATTACTAAATTGAAATAGTATTTGCTCAACCATTTCTTCTTTGCAGGTTTAATTGGTGCTATTAATAGTTGACTGCCCTCCCTGCCCCTGCCTCTTTGGAGGGAAATGCTGACCTCTTCTGCAACACAGTATGTTCATACGTACAGCTTATTTCAAAGTACCTTCGAAGTCAGAATTCTTGTGATGAAGCCTGAAATAGTGCCTACATTTCAGAGCTATGCTTGCCTTTGCAAGCAAGGTTTTTCATTTGTGTATTATTCTGTTCATTTTATCCTGTATCATCTCCCTAGTGAAAGTAAACCCTTCAAGGCACGGACAGGTTGGTTATATGTGCAGCAAAGTCCTCCCATTGCAAATGTTGCATAGTGCTAGATCAGCAATAATAAAGCTTTGTCTTCCTACAATGAAATCTTCAGGATAGTATGGAAAACCTCCTTAAGTTCACACAGTGGGTTATTTCGGAGCCTACAGAGGCACATGTTGTAACTTCCAACATCTGCGGGACCTGGAAAAAAGGAAGTAACAGCCCCACAGAGATCTGATTCCTTCATAGTGTTGACAGGTGGTCTCTTCATGGCACCGTGAAGGCAAGGAACATAGGAATGTAAGATTGGAAAGGGACTCTTGGGCCATTAAAACCAATCCCCTGTGTTTGCAGGCAATCATTTAGTGAAAGAAACTCACAAATACAATGGATCTTATATCCACATCTAGTTAAACAGCCTTTTTCAGTTATAGGGGTTTAGACACAGAACGAGAGTTAACATTGTCTGAAGCATTAATTTGTTCAGATACGAGCAGATTTTCCTACAGATTAAGGGAGCAAGACACATAGATTTAGCTTTTTCTCTGGTGCACTCCATACTAAATAGGCTTTTCCCTATATGAAAATGTAGCGATTTAAGGTCTGATAACTCAAGAATTTCTATGACTGCACACAAACATTACGTATCTTACTGGAAAACTCTGGATCTTATATTTCTTATGGTACAGAAAATCCATTTCTACCTCTACAAGGTTGTGAGGCACAGGATTTTAGATATATCATGTGGTTGGTCCAGGATAGAGTATTCTCCATCCTGGGTAAAAGTTACATTATACATTCACCCTATCACACAAATACCATATTGATGTGGTACATGTGGGAAGAATACACAATGATGTAACAGTGCCAAGATTTATGACCCTGCATAGGGATGCAGGGCTTTTTTTGACCCACTCTGTCAGTGGGAGCTAAAATCCTGCATAAAGCTGCTGAGTAACTTCTGATGACTCATTGTGGCAGATGCAGTCTTTTAACTCTGCCAGGCTATAGGGAGGTGGGCGGGAATCTCTTGTTGAAGGGGACCAGTGGTAGAGATGTTCCTGAATGAATATCTTTGGAATAAAAGTGCAGACTTTTAATATTGCTTGAGATATCAATGAAACCAAACTTCTGTGGAGGGGTAAATTTGACTTTATACAGCATATGGAGCACTGCCTACTCACAGATTAATGTAATTTTGGGGAAGACCTGCATAATTCATGTGTGGCTTTAATCCTTATGAAATAACTCAGACATCAAAGCCTCAAGTTAGAGAAAACCTTTATACCACAAAATCTTCTATATCCCATAATATGTGTATATGTTGGCATATGCATCTTTTTCTTTAAGTGCCTTTAAAAAAATAACTAGCAAAAATATCTCTTTACCCTCCAAAATAAAATGTACTTCCCATATAATATTGGTTTGAAACACAGGCTGGATGGTATTCAAATTTGGACTGGTGACAGATTTAAAATCCAATTTCTCATCGTCCTGCAGGGTTAGAAATGTATTCTTTATATCACTGGGGAGGAGTTGGGAATACCCTTTCCACTTGTTTCTAGTTCTGGTAGATCAACACACATTAATCTGTACCATCACTTTGTTATATTACCACTTCTTTGCCAATGGCGCAAGTCTTAACTGCTAAAGTAATTTTCTAGCAAGGGTTTTTGGGTTCTCTCCCATGTAACCCATTAGGTATGAAAAGAGTTTCCATTAATATCCATAAACCACTACTTTGTTCTTCTTTGGCTCTCTCTAAAACTTGCCTCTGTCACAAAATGCTTGATGTTAGGTAGGCCTGCTGTTTCTTATGCTATTCATGTCTGTGCCTTCTCTCCTTATCCTCCCTTCTTTGAAGCATACACCTGTTGTTTTTCATCATATGCTAGAAATATAAAATCTTCAGGGCAGACCATCTCTTTTATCCCAGGTGCCTACATTACCTACTATAATAAAGCTGTGAACCCTGACAATAATAAATGTATGACACAGGGAGTTCTGCATTTTTTTCAAATATTTCTACAGGTTTTCACAGTTATCACCACTGGGCATGTCAGCAATGTACACAGTTGTGATAACAGTGCTTTAGGCCCTTCCTGAAGAATACCACAATTTTTATTTATAAAGCTAGAAGAGGCTGTCTTACCTTTTTCTTGTCTACCACTGAACAATTAAATCCTACTAAGTAGACACCTTGGGGCAGTAACTGTATCTCTTTCTGTTTGTACAGCATCAAGCACTTGCCGACACAGCTACTGGCAGGGGCCTCTGGATCCTGTCATAATACAAACAGTAACCACCACAGTAAGGTTAATACATGCATAACAGGCCCCATATGTGTCAGTGGAACAGGGTGTGATAATTAGTTTAATAAAAATAGCTAGTATGACATACTCAAGTTACAACCATGATCACAAAAATAGGAGATAATGATAATCCTGGTCCCTCCTTCCTCTGAAGTGGCTGGCCACACTGGAGGGGGTAGGGGCAGAGGAAGGATGGGGTCCCTCGGGTAAAAGACAGGGCTGCTATACCTGGAGAAGGTGGGAAAGGTCACTCCAGTTTGTGGTGCTTCCCCTAAGCTAAAAGAACCAGCAAGTCCGTGTTGCAAAGCTCTTCTGCAGGCAGGATCTCCAGCCTCCGCAGCCTTGAGCCCTGCCACGTTGGAGAAGTATCCCCCGCGCTCTTACATCCCTCCCAAACAGCCTGCTCCCCAGGCGCTGGCCCTCCTCCCCTTCCAGCGGGCTCACGGAATTGTCTTTCCCCTCCACGTGAGCACACCCAAGCCTTGCTGCAGGGATCCTTCTGCGCCCCCCTTGGCCCGCAGCGCCGTGACGTCGGGGGAGGGGGGCCCAGGGCCCAGCCTTGCCGTGGGTGTGCGGCGCTTTGCAGGGGGAAAGCCCGGCTCTGGGTGGGGGGAGCCCCGCATGGCAGGGAAGCGAAGCAGGAAGGACTGGGCTGGGCTGGGCTGGGGAGCGCGGCCGGGCTGAGCTGGAGCTCTCCCCCGCGCGGCCCAGAGGGGCGCCTCTGCGGTGCTGCGGAGTCCAGCCGTGGTGAATGCACCAGGGAGGGGAATTGGGGCGGGGGTATCTGCGGCACATCCAGCACGCACTGAAACTGCAGCGATGGGCACAACGGGCAGCGGCACAAGCCGCGGCTTTGGCCGCACGCAGCACCTGGCCCGGGGGACCAGGCTTCGCACCCCGCGGCCGATGGGATGCAGCCCGGGAGTGGCGGAGCCCAGCCCCGGCTAAGCAGCGGAGCGAGGGGGGGTTTCCCCAATGTCACGGTGGATTTGGGCTACTGCAGGCATCTGCCGGGAGCTCCTGCCTCCCGCGGCAGCGCCGCTTTGTCCAGGGAGCGCCCGGCTCCTGCCCACCACAAAGTTTCTGGCCGCCGCTTTCTTCCTTTGCAGGCGCGATTGCCGCAGAGCAGCAAGAGCCGCTCGAAGGAGGGCAGAGCTGGAAGGGGAGCGGTATTGCAGCAGGTAGGGCTGGGCGCTAGGACCGCGGAGAATCCTCCCGGCAGCAATCAGGACTACCTTAAACCCAGCCCAATGCCTCTTCCTGCGCCACTCTGCGTGCTGGATGGAGACCCACAGTCAAGAGCTGCAGCTCAGTGCTGGAGTACAACATTGCACAGCGAGCCCTGCAGAAGCAACACCTGTTTCGAGCCAGCCAAGACAGACACAAGCACTTGTACGGTTCTGCTTTGCTTGTGGATCGCCAATAATCCTAAACCAATGGACATCTGCGGAGCCTCCTGAGGATTCTGGATAATAGATTTGGACGTCAAAAGTTTTTTTTTTTCTTTTTGGATTTATCTCAGCCAACAACGTGAGATTCCCCCACCCCCCTTTGCAGGATTCATGCTGATGTATGCAGTCTGTTATAGAGTAAAAACAGCGCATGCCTTTCTGGAGTCAGAATCCATAAATCCTGACGTAGCCTGTGCATCTTAAAAAAATCCCTATAACGCCTAGGTATTTAAGTTGCTATGGTCATTCTTGTCTTAAACCAAATGGAGAAACTACGGATTTTTTTCCTTATTACAGTTGGATGGGCTGAAGACCTTGCTGCTTGCTAAGAGCTGGGGATCTATCTATACATATAGCGAGATACACATATAGATGTTTATACATATGTCAGTGTGTGAGTAGAAAGTGGTGGTTTCTTAGACTAACTGGTTTGACCTTGAACCTGTGCCACTCCAGCCAGAATATTACTTTTATTTATGCATTTAATGGATTGAAGAAAGAACATTTTCTCTGTAACCGCAGTAGGGAGGGGAGTGGAGTGGATATACCTAATCTTGTATCTCCTGGGTTTGGCACCATCATTATTGTTTGCTCTTATTCTCTAAAAGCAGAATCTTCTGATGGCTCCCTTAGGTGAAGTTGGGAACTATTTCGGTGTGCAGGATGCAGTAGCCTTTGGGAATGTGCCTGTTTTGCCGGTGGATAGTCCGGTTTTGTTAAGTGACCACCTGGGTCAGTCCGAGGCAGGTGGGCTACCCAGGGGGCCTGCAGTCACTGACTTGGACCATTTAAAGGGGATCCTCAGGCGGAGGCAGCTCTACTGCAGGACTGGATTTCATTTAGAAATCTTCCCCAATGGTACTATCCAGGGAACGAGGCAAGACCACAGCAGATTTGGTAGGTATTATCCTTAACCCTTTAGCGGCCATGTGATGAAATAATGTGCTAGAACTAAGGGGGGAGGAGGCTGGATTTGGATGCTGCTGCTGGTGGTGGTGGCGGTGGTGGCGATGATGGCTGGGGTCCGGGGTTGCTGCTGGACGAGTGGCACAACTGCAGCAAAGCAGGAGCACTTAGCGAAGTCTCAGTATTTTTAGTAGCAGCCTCCCGTGGCCTCAAGTTGCGGCTCGGGGAGAAGGAGATGGGAAGGCTTTGTGTTCAGGACGTTTCTACTGAATGGGCTGATTTCGCGACTTTAAAGGGGGGCGGGGTGTTAATCATTAACCACGACCATTGCAAATCCACCGAGTTTCCTCCAGGGAGTGGCTACCGCCTTGTACGCACGCGAAGGCAGGCTGCTCCTTCTTTCTCCCCCTGCAGCACCTGCCCGAGCAGCCGCCGGCACGAGAGGCTGCTCCGCCAGCCCGGAAGGGAGGCGCGGGGCCGCGGGCAGGTATCCAGGGCAGAGCCGGCGCGGGGCCGCCGGGAGGGAGGCAGCGGCATGCAGCAAAATGTGGCTTTCCGGAGCTATGCACGCGTGAAGCCCGGAGCTAATTTTAAAGAGCATTCCGCAGATTTCATTTCCAGCGGGCGCTATTTGTGACTCAGCATCGAGGGCTGGAGGGAGGCTGGAGGGCTTGCGGCTTCAGCCACGACTAAGAGCCCGAGCGCCCCCGGCAGATGGGCCTGGAGCAGCCCTTCTGCCCGGGCAAGGCTGAAGGCTGGGCGAATACACAGCCCCGAGCCACTCTGCACGGACTAACTCCGTGTTTCAGGAGGGGTGTGTGTGTGTGTGGGGGGGGATCGCGCCCCCTGGAGCTAGCCAGCCGGCCAGGCTCTCGGAAGGAGTTAACTTGTGAGTGAACCCACCTGACAGCACTCAAACTAGGTCGTTAAAACAAAGTCCTGGGGTGATTCCCCCCCCCGCATGCTTGACTACCAGATGTCGAACAGGATCTAAGCTGCGCGGCAGTGCGAGGTGGGGCTGCTTAGATAACACCCGCCGGGGACGGACGATCTCCAAAGGGCTCCGGCACGGAGGGGGCAGGATCCACTCTTGCAGAGGCCCAGCCCGTCCTGTTGCCCCTGGGAAATGCCAGGGTCCCGCTCTAGAGCCGCTCCTGCCCGTCGCACCCACCCACCTTTCTGGCCCCGCCGCAGCTCCCAGAGCCCTGGCCCGACTCCCCCCGCTGGCCCACTTGCAAAGCTGGCGGCAAAACAACCCAGCCAAAAAAAAAAAGTGCAGCTGGAGTTCCCTCCGGTGTCTTGCACGACCCGAGATAAAGGCAATAAAACGTCTAATAAAATACGGAGGGACATGCAATAAATTGCAGCTGGGCTTTCCAGCGACCGGGGGGAGGAAGGTTTATAGGTGGTATTCGTGTCTGCCCGGCCCTGGGGGCCGCTCCGGCCGGGGCGGGCAGGAGGCCGCGCGCTGCTCCGGCGCCTTAGGCACGCCTTGGCCGGGAGATGCGAAGCGGGAGCACTGGGTGCGTGGAGCGGCGCGGGCTGCGGGCTCCCGCCGCCAGCAGGTGTACGGGCTTTCAGGCCCCGGGGGGCGGGCGGGGCGCCCCAGGGCGGGCCGGGGGCAGCGCTGCCAGCCCTGCGGCGCCGCAGCTCCCAGCACCCCCCCAACACCCCTCCCTCTAGGTGTCGTCCCCCCACCCTGTAGCTGCCTCCCCCCGTAGCCGTGTTGTGAGGCTGGGAGCGCAGAGCCGCTGCGCTTTGCCCGGGGCTGAGGGGGCAGCCGTGGCGCTGCTTTTGCCGGGGCCCTTCTCAGTGCACGTGGCCTGGGGCTGTGTCCCCCCCTGTCGCTGGCACTGCCAGCACCTCGCTCGGCCTTAGCCGGGGAAGGGGGCGCTGGGGCCGTGCAGCGACACCTCGGTTGCTTGCCGGGGAGCTTGGAGCTGCCCCAGCCAAGGGCTCTTGGCATTTTTGCAGCACCCTCCTCCCAAAATCTGTGGGCGGCGGCAGACGCGAGTCCCCTGCGCACAGCTCCCGCGATCCTCCGGGTGACAAAGGGTTTTTTTTTGATGCAGTCTCCTTTAGTCGAGGGCATTGGGCAGACAGCGGAGTCATTGTGAATCCGGCGGTGGGGCGCCGTGCGTCAGCACCAGGGCTGCAGGCACAGCAGGATTAAAAAAAAATCAGGAGCATGCAGGGGAAAAAAAAAGCTGCCGAGGTGACCTCCGCTCCCGGGACCTGCTGTCACCAGGAAGCGCAGCGCTCAGCATCTGTAGCAGCCGCGCGGGGAGGCGGGAGCTGCTCCGCCTCCGCAACTCGCCCGGGACTGATACAGCTCCATTAGGTCGGCGCTCGTGCGGGGCCGGGCAGTATCCCCGCGCGCCCGGGAGCGGGAGCATCTCTGCAGCGCTCCGCGGGCAGCGGCCGGGCACACAATAGCTCCGGAAACTGGAGCGCGGCGGGGGCTGGTTCCTGCCATCCCCCCGCCGGGCTTCTCGGCCCTTTCCCGCGCCTGCCCCCGCCCCCAGGCCGGACTCCCCGCGCCCTCAGGCAGGGGATGCTGCCCGCAGCACTGGGGAGCTCGGCCTGCCAGCCGCGCGGGGCGGGGGGAGGCAGGCAGCTCAGTGAAAGCCTAACACTAAAGCAGCTTCCTCCCGCCCCGCCTCCTGGAGCTGCCGGCTCTGCTCTGGGGGCTCTTAATTGGCATAATGTGGCGGAGGAGGCGGCGAGGTGGCAGCTGTGACTGGCAGGGAGCGCACCCCAGCTGCAAGGCTCGTTCCAGCTGAGTGCAAACGCGGAGCCTTCTAAAAGCAGGCAGTAGGTGTCGGGGGACGGAGCCGCGGGAGCAGGAAAGCCTGGGGAAATCCCGCCTGGCCTCTGCTCCCCTGCGCCCCCTCCTCCCCCAGCCCCTTGGAGTCGGCTCCATGAGCCTGAACTGTCAAAACTTCCTAGCCAGGGAGTCTCTTTCTATTCCTCGCTCTCTCTCTGTCTTTCTGAGGCAATATTATTGCTTGCTAAATATATTGCAACACAGTGCTATTTACCTTGCTCTCTGTCTCCAAGTCCTCTGTGGGTTCCCTTCTCTGTGCTGGGCACCTCATTACATCCTCTCAGAAAATTTCACAAATAAGCTGCTGGCAGTGATGCTTAGCTCCTGTATTAGTTACTTGTTTGTGGCATTTTAGGGGTAACTGCAAGCCAAGGAGGAAAGCATTGTACTTAGCAAATTGCACAAATGTCCGAAGTATGGAGGAAATGCAATCCCCAGCTGCAAAGTTGTTCAAGAGAAACGTATTCTCAGGTTCCATTCTTGGGTATTTTGTATGATGCATTGGCTAGATCGAAGTTCAGTTTGTTTTTGTAAAAGATGTATAGTACAATGTCATGGAAGGTCTTGATATTGTTAGGAAGTGGGGATTGCCGGAAGCCATCAAATTGGTATCTTGTCTCCAGCCGGGGCGAGGAGACATTGGAACTTTTAAGAGAAGGTGCAAAAATGCTGATTGTGGACATTTCTGGAATAACCTTCCCACAAAGAGAAGTTTCTTCCTGACCTCCTCACATGGAAGTTAATTTCCTGCCTTAAAATGGGCTAGTTTAACTCAATGCTTAATGGCTAAGAAGAGGGGATTCAAGATCAAACATTTTTAGAAATGTATTTCTTTATTTTGGAAGCTTCCAGAATTTCTAACTGGAAATGGGGTCCAACCTGTCAAATTCAGACTGTTCTGATCTGGGATCAGTTTAATTCTTAAGGGAGACTATCTTTTTAAATATCTGCTTCAGCTCTTAAGTACTGTGTGCACATTATATAAACTATAAAGTGAAAATATTCACAAGGGCATTGGGCCAAATCATGCAATCCTCAAACTGGCAAAACTCCCAATTAAGTTTTGCTTGAGTAAGGACAGAAAGAAAAGCCCCAAAATAATCTCTTGAATTACTTTGCAATTTTGCATATAAAACTTGTTGTGAATGAGCTGTGAATAGTTTAGAGAAGCTATCTAAATTTCAAATTTGTAGGTGCTCATTGCTAAGGACCTTAAAAAGTCTCCTGCTGCATTTGCAGCAGCACGTGACTGATTTTTTTTATCATAGTCAGCAGTGCACACCCAAATATGTGAAATTAGAGTAGCAATTAAGGTCACACTCTATTTTCATATTGATGTGAAAGATGCCAAGCTTACAAACTTAGCTACAGTGTGGAATAATACACACCTAATATAAGATTGGCCTCAGTTAAAATTGCTTGGTAATATATATTATTGAGTAATATGATACACAGTGAAAGCTTTACAGACAAAGCTTTATTAACAGGATTTGAACATATCCAGAAATACGAGGAATATTTAAATAATTTCAGTAGACTGATTGTATCGGAGATGCTACCATAAATATTGCATATAGTATAGTACCACTTTTTATTACTTCAGAAACATAATTCCGTAATTACTAGATATTTTCCCACAACATTTGTGAGGCCTCTTTCCATGCACATAGTTACAAATCTATTTAAGACTCCCAGGTCTTAAGTCAGGGTTACATTTTGTCATGCTGAATAATATATAAAGTAATGATCAATGATTCCTTATATGGAATGTTTCATCTTTACATTATCTTGGCTATAAAGTTTTCCCATAGGCTTCAACCTATACTTTCTTAGATTTATGTGACTCATGCTTGTTATTGATTAGCACACAACCTGTTTTGTGAGACACAAAATTAATTGTTCAAAAATCCATGAATGTGCTTTTTTATTAGCCACATGAGACTCAATGCTGCAATATTACACTGTTACTTTACAGTTTCATGTAAAGATAATTTCTAATAGCCTTTAAAAATAGTTATGTTGATGCCTGGACATGCACATTCTACAAATATACTGAAAATGCTGCTCTACATTTTAATATGTGGCTCAGAAAGTAGTTTACTGCAGCAATAGGCTTCTGTATGAATGTTGCAGCATAGCTATTTTGAGATCATAATAACCTTGCATCAACATTCCAAAATAGAAAACTATTTCCATTTTGTTCCACTAGAATTCTAGATTTATGCAAGCCTCCATGCTAGCATCCTCAGTGATGAGGTAAGCAATTTGATGGAAAGGAAGAGGAGGGGGCACGGAGCTAGTGGCTTGATATGTGATGCAGATACTTGCTGTATCAACGTACATTTATGCTGAACATAAGGGGTTTTACGGAAGCAATGTTTCTTTGCAGAATGTTCTTATCTGTGGTGCACAATTGCCTCTTTATGAGGTTACTGTAAAATGTACATGAATAATTAACCATTTACGCACTATTATTTAGGTCGGGGAATATTTTAATTTTCAAAGTTGGGATGAGTTAATAATATATTCCCAAGAGTCAGATAATTAATTTGTAGACAAATGTCTGTGAGGCTCTGGACTGCACCACAGATTTTCATTTCTCAAGCCTTTGGAGGATCACACTGTGAGTAGATCTCTTTCAATGTATTCCTCATTCTGTGATGCTTGGAAGTAAATGCTTTTCATAGCAAATGCATAACAGTTTATTTTCCTTTTGTAGTTTTGATTAAACCATTTTAGGGATTTATTTGGCAAAACACATTTTATAGCCATGATTAACTTTATTAAAGAATCTATCTAAATACTTGATTTTTCTTTCGAACTGATTGTTTGTGGTGCAGATCAGGATACCGATTAATATTGTGTAATAGGAACATGCTGCAGAGTTTTTTGTTTAAAAAATTCTGGGAAAAGTTGAGAATAATCTCTTGGCTTGACACCCTTGTGCTATCTGCAATGCATCATTGTAGCAGACTTAAGAGACTTAACTGTTTCAAGTACCTTTCTTTTTAAAAAACAAATTTATTCAGTAGTTCTTTAACTTCTCGGCAACATAGTCCTAAAGCAGAATTTGATAATATCGCCTTCTTTGTTAGTGATACACCAACAGCAAAAGTCATTAAATGGAAACAATCTGTACCTTTTCTGTTCTGAATTTTCTAGGTATACTGGAATTTATCAGTATAGCAGTGGGCCTGGTCAGCATTCGAGGGGTTGACAGTGGACTCTACCTTGGAATGAATGAGAAAGGGGAATTGTATGGCTCGGTAAGTTCTTTATTGTTTTATAAAAACCTTAGTCTCTCTGCTCTACATTACACCAAGTATTATTATTACTTCTATTCCCGGAAGCTTTAATCATATCTGGACCCCCTTGTGTTAGGTACTGTAGCAACACATACAAATGCAAACAGGTCATCTCTGTCTTTTATATCTTACTGTATATTTTAAGACATGGTTCAACAGGTCAAAGTAACAAACAAGGAAAGAGCATGATGTAATCCAGAAGTGGTCAACCCATGCAACACATGCCACAAGTGGCACAGGCAGCTTCTGTGCATGGCATATAGATCTGGGAGGACCATATAGCACAGAGGCTGATAGGTCAAGGAGCACAGGGGAGGGCACAGAAAGCAGAGCACAGATCAGTGAGGGGAAAGAAATTGGAGTGGTACTCAGGGAGGGGGTGGGGCTAATTTGTGGCATGCCTGCCAAAAGGGTTAGCCCCCCACTGGAATAGCTTATTAGAGTTTGACTTTCACTCCTTCCATCCCCCTTCACCAAGTGTTAACTGATTGCAAACTTGATCGTAGTTCTTCATTTCCACAGTGTATACTGTTAATTTACTGTAGGCTTTGTTGCAGACATGTACCTTGAGGAAGGATATGGAGTAGGACAAAAAGCTTGGGTATATAAACTTGAAGTGGCAAAATAAGAGATAAGACTATATAGGCAAGGGGAGGCTCTATTGTGAAATGCCTGAAAGAGGAGGAAAAGAAGCTTGCTGATCATATTTTCTGACGACTTATCAAGATTGTTTATGGGGAGGGAGAAAGAAAGATGGCTAGGAGTAAGGGATGGCTAGAGGAAGGAGAAAAAGCCTGGATTTCTGGTATAGAGTCAGAATGGAGGAGTAGTATTATATGAATGAGTTGACAGGCCTGAAGGAGGAAAAATGCATCTATGCTGGTGCAAGGCTCTATGGATACTTACCTTCTTTCAGAAGCATGAGGAGGGTTATACCAGTGATCAGTCTGAACTTTGGATAAGTGTGAGACAGGCCTTGCAAAGAAACAGAGAAAGGAGCTGAATGTGATGGAAGGTGGGTCATAGAAGGAATCACTAAGGATGAGGTTGGGAAAGGGAAAAGGAGTCACTGAGAAAAGTAGTGGAGAGTAGTTAGGCAGTAGATGACATCCACATGGAGGGGAGACATGAATGGAGTTGGATGGAATATTGTCCGATGGAGATGAGAGGAGGGCTGGAAAGCAGTTAGAACAGAAGAGCAGAACCCTAGAGCCCATACCACATGTTTCTCTGGGGATGACTGGCAGAGGATCATGTGGAAATGAGAAGCCCACATGAGAGAGAGGTCCAGTGGAAGTGATTTCAGAGGGAGATTCAGATATCTGTATTCCCTCTTCTGACATCACCCTGTGAGAGCAGGGAGGTGGAGGGGATAGGGATGACTGTAATCTTGGAGAAGATGCAGGTGGAGGAAAATGCAATTTGGGGGAGATATTCCAGAAGGTCAGAGGTGGTAACACTAAATCGTGTGGGAAGCCGGAAGCAGGAGTGGGATACAGATCACTGGAGACACAGAGAAGAGTGTGAGGGAGTGGCAGGCAGGTGTATGAATTTGTGAAGAGGAGAAGGAGTAAGAGATCAGGGAAGGGGAAGAAGAGAGGAGATGCTAGAATCTATACAGTGAGGAAGGTAGAAAGCAGGGAGGTCTGAAGGGAGGAGGAGAGGAAGGAAGGGAGGCAGAGAAGAGGAGCAGAACTATAGACAGATGATCAGTGATTGACCATGAATAGAAAATATAATATAATAAACAATTCTACAGTTGACTGATAGAACAAAGAGCCAATTAAGTCATTATCTGTCCTTTGACATGGTACATATTCAGAGAAACAACAGTAATACAAACCAGTAATGCTAAAAATTAGAAATGAAGTAAATCATTTAACTAGATAAGCATGTAGTCACTGAATCAATTCAATTATGCTACACTCTGCCAAATTTTTAAAAAACAATGTCTGATAGCAAAAAGAAATGTAAAAAATGACTATTATAGCATGCTAATAAATATATTACTATTACAGCACTTTTCTATGTTAATTTTGTAATTTATGCTTGCAATGTGTTCTGGTCATACTGAGCTAGTGAAAATACTCCTTGAAGAAACTTAGAACAAGAAGTTCTAAGAAGAACAAGAAGTTACAATGACTGCTATTAAAAAAATGTGGAGCTCTTTAGCCAATAGGGAAGATTGACTAAATATAGGGCAGTTTAGATATTGGCAAAATATAGCTGCTCATCATGCTGCATAAGGGGACAGAATGTGGAAGAATGATGGTAATCAAACTGCATTACTTTTAATGAAAAATAACCTCAAATAGCTACTTAGGATGACGATGCTGTAAAGCCTCATCGACACCTGCAAAATTAGTACTTTACTCATATATGTCAGCAGCTACCAGCTGTGGCAGAAACACTAACTCAGGTATGGCTTAAAGCAGTTTTTCATTTGGGGTTGGTTGGGAATTTTTCAGCTACACAGATTTTTGTCAGAAAATGACAATTCCTTTTCCTGGGTCTTTATATACCATTTGAAAAGGAGTTGTGTGTCTGGTCCATGATGGAATTTCTGGTCTTTGAGAGGCAGAAACCATGAGTACTCAACAGTGCTCCAGAGTATCCTGAAGCCCTCACCTGAGTTGTGGGGGTCTAAGGTCCAAATCCCTGATCTGAATCAGGCAAAGCAGAACTTAAGGGCATATTTCCAACATCCCAAGTTAGTGTCTTAACTGTTAGACAATTGACTGTTCTGGCATGAAGGCATATCTTTGTTTTTGACTTGAAAGTTCTTGACTTTATTCTGATACAGATGGGAGCAGTTTTTATGACCAATTCTCTTTTCATGATGATGAAAAAACACCTCACCTGAACTTAATTTCCATTAGAGTCATAGGACCAGATTGGTACATTCCTGTTAGGACTTGCTATTACTGGCATTAATCTTGCTAGTGTAGATGCATCCTATGAGAAAACTATGTCTTTACATTGAAATGACTGTAGAACACTGCAAAAGGTGAAATTTGTCTAGTTCTTTAAAGAAGCTGCTTTAAAGCCCATATCTTCCCAAAATGGGAAGATGGTACCTGACAATGGTAGATGGAAGAGCTGGTAGAGTGGAACAGCTGGGGGCCTGACTGTTGTCAATTCTCAGAGAGGGGAAGAGACCCGTGAGAACAACTAAGGCATCTCTGGCAAGTCTTGACCTCTGCATAGTCCCAGTGGCCTTCCAAGCATTGCCCATTTGTGAGGTGGTTACCAGCTGCTTGCAATCTCCCTTCCTTGTTTATCAGCATAGGCACTGACTCTGTGGGTGTTCTGGGGCTCAAGCACCCACCGAAAAAAAATAGTGGGTGTTCAGCACCCATGAGCCACACTGGGTGAGCCGGGTTGAAGTAAAGTGCTACCTCTTCTGGGTATGCACGGGGCTCGGCGCAGAGATGCAAAAAACCCCACCCATCAGCAAAGTCGGCACCTATGTTTGTCAGCATGAATAAGGTGAGGGAGTTCTTACAATTTTTTTACAGTCTACTAAAAAATCCTAGAACCACAGAAAATTAGTGTTGGAAGGGACCTCAGGAAGTCATCTAGTCCAACCCCCTGTTCAAAGCAGGACCAGCCCCAACTAGATCATTCCAGATGAGCCAGGCCTTAAAAACCTTAAATTCTGTGTAAAATTATTCCTGGTGATACTCTCAGATCAAAACATGCTATATTCAATGGCTATTCTCAGATTCTTCCTCTCTGTACACCCTCAGCCATGCAGAGCTAAGAATGTAAGTTCAGCCCCAGAAGAGGCCAGCAGTAGTTTTCTGGCTGGAAGTGCTGTTTCTCTTCTCTTTTGCACTCATGTTGACTACTGTGTAGCCCCTTTCCCTTTTGCGCTCATGACCATTTTAAGCCTGCAGATATGAGTTCTCATGATTTCACTTCACAACAGAAAATAGGAGGAAGGATCCCAATGACAAAGGAACCTTAAGACAAAGGAACCTTAAGAGTTTAGATCAATACAGTAAAAGCAAAGAGATTAAGTACATCTGAAAGCTAAGTCTTGTTACAGGGAGAAGAAACAAATAGCTGCTTTTTCATTTTGAAAGGGTCTGTCTAGAAACTAGCTAGTTGAAGACACGGGTATGGTAGTCCATAGATAACTAGCATAGTGCTTATCTTTATTCTCCTACTGTAGGGGTGCTTAACTCCTGGCCTGTGGGCCAAATCCAGCTCACAGAGCCATGTCATTCAGCCCACAGGAATCCCCATGAGTCCAAAAATGTGGCGATGGGGGAGTGGCAGCAATTAACACTGCCACTGCTCTCCCACTGCCAAATTTCCAAGCCTTGTGTGGTTGGATTGGGCCTGGGTTGAGCTGTTGCCTCACGACTGGATTGGGCCCATGGACTGTATCTGGCCCACAGACAGACCTGGTGCTGCTCATCTGGTCCATGGGATGAAAAGGTGAGGCACCGCTGTCCTAGTGAGTCTATATCTGGAATGTTTTATATGCTTGCAACCCCCAAAATTTTGGAAGGGCACCTTCAGCAAAAGCAATAGAATTATGCAGACTTAGAATAAAACAATTTTTTTGAGGAGAGAGATTTTAATAACCTAACAAAAATAACTTGGTGTGGTTAAGGGAGCACAATGCCATGTTCTATAAATACCTTTCAGGTTATAAAGTAAATAAAAGACAAGAATTATTCAGTTTCTCAGATGGTAGGACAAGGAGCAAGGAAGAAAAAAAATGAGGCTATGTTAGGAAAAAAAAGACTGAAGCAATTGGGCTAAGTAGGTAGTCAGTGCATAGTTACAAATATCCAAGGACGGGGCAGATAATACATGTTGTTGCAAGGTGTTATTATTATCTTCCATTGATCCAAAAGTCTCTCGTATACTTTAGATTCTATCTTACATATATAGAGTATTTCTCCATCAATCTGAATGCAGCCACTTGGGGCATGGGGGTTGGGGTGGAAACAGGGAAGTCATTATGCACCAGCTGCATTGCACAACACCTTTAGGAGGGAGATTGAAGAGTAGTTCCCTGAATAAAACCACAGGGGGTTATTTTAGGTTGAGAGAGGCAATTATCAAGACTGGAATTCGGCCATGACACTAGGGTTAACACCCTCATGATTGCAAAAAGTGTCATATAACGTTTAATGGGAATAAATGTTTGGTACTCACAGGGCAGTGCCAGGATTGGCTTAACTCTAAGAACCCTGCTGGGTTTAGCATGAATGTTATGAAGAGAACTGATGAAAACAGGGATATATTGATAATCAGAAATGTGATCCTAGCCAATAACCAATAACCTTGGATCAAGTGGTCATAAGCTAATTCACCTTAAATTAAATGGAAGGATACACAAAAGTTGGTCTGTAATTAAGGTTCTCAATTTCAAAAGGGCAAGCTTTGAGAAATTAAGAGAACTGGCTGGGGAGGTTAGATGGCCATAAGAACACAGGGACTTGAATTTGAAGGAGGCTAGGAATTTCTTTAGTCAGAGGTGCAATAGCTGTCTGGAACCTGTATTCTGGTAAGGGGGAGAAATTGTACAGAAGGGATTCAGAGCTAACTGGATGAATAACTATCTGAAAAGGCTATTGAGAGTAAGCAGAGGGCCTAAAAGAAATAGAAAAAAGGACTGATTAGCAAGGGAAACTATGTCTAAGAGGTCAAGAAGAGAAAGGGTAAAGTGAGACTTGCCAAGAGTTAAGGTGAGTTAGACCTGACAAAGGATATTAAAATACATATGAAGACATTTATCAGTGATATAAATACAAAGAGTACGGGGAAAGGAAAAGTGAGATGCTTTACTGTGAAGGTTGTGTGGACATGAAAGATAATGTAGTCATGGCCCCAAAAGTAAATGAATATTTTGCCTCAGTTTTCAATAATGGCAATGCTGTTGAACATTGGAGCAAAGGCTAGGTGGCTAGTTCACAGGTCAAGTAGCAAGACATAAACTTGTTAAAGGGGATGGTACCATAAGACTGAAGAATAGTAAACATACTATCTGTACTTGAAAAGAAATGAAAAAGGTAATCTGGGCATCTATGGGCCCATTAAGTTGACTGCAGTAGCATGCAAGGCTTCAGAATGAATTTTGAAAGAAAAACATTGGAATCTGGAGGTGAATGTAATATGGATTTACTTGAAGGTAAATTGTGCTAGGCTAATCTTTCTGTGATAAGAACTGATTTTCTAGACCAAGGAAATGGAATAGATCTAATCCAGGTGTACTATAGTAAGGCAACAGGGTGAGTACCACATGGAAAATCATTAGCTTAGGTGGAAAAGATAGGTAAGGAACAAGCTGGAAGGGTTATGGCAGAGGTAGGCAATGTTTGGCCCGTGGGCCAGATCGGGCCCATGTCGAACTCCATTTCTCAGCAGCCCCGCCTATGCCACTTCAGCTGGGCTCCATGGAGATCCCTGGAGCGGTGGGCCCTGACAGTGTGGGCTGTCACGGTCCCTTGCTCCCAGGGTCTCTACGGAGACTGGCCTGAGCAGTGGTGGCAGGGCACATGGCTGAGAGGGTTGCTGCTCCGGGGCCCGGGCTAGGATCTCGCAGCAGTGACGGTGTGGGGCCAGAGCTGAAGCAGAGCTGTGATCTGCCCGTACGCCCCTGTGACAAGCGTGAGTTCTGCGAGCAGGGACTTGCAGGCAGTGGATTGCGGCTCTTCCCTGGCTCTGGCCTGCGCTATCACTGCCGCAAGTTCTGGCCCTGGCCCCAGATGCATCTCTGCCCAGCCATGTGCCATGCCAGTGCCACTCGGGCTGGTCTTCATGGAGACCCTGGGAGTTTGGGGTTGTCACAGCCCCACGCTATCAGTGCTTCACCACTCCTGAGTTTCCATGGAGATTTGTCATTGCGGCGTGGGCAGGGGCTGGTGGGAAATGGAGTCCAGCCACCGGCTAAATCTGCAATTTTGCCTACCGCTGGGTTATAGGAATATGTTGTTTTGAAAAGGAAGTATTTGGCTGGAGGAAGGTTACTTGGTCCTAGGCCCAATCTTATTTCATATGTCAATTAAGGCCCCCAAACAGTAGTGTGTGCTTATGGAATTGGTTGATGATATCACAGTGGAGGCATTGTCAATATAAAAGAGGATCAGAATATCACACAAAAAGAACTGGATGACATTGAGGACTAGAGCAATAGAAATGGGATGAAATGGAAGTGTACCAAGTACAGGGTTATGCACTTGAGGGCTTGTAATAAAATATTTTGCTATAAACTAGGAGGTCATGAGGTAGAAACAATAGGAGAAAGACTAAGGGATGTTGATCAAAGGATGACTGAAATCTCTTAATGTGACATAGCTATGAGAAAAAGGCAAATGTTATCCTAGAGTATATCAGGGGAGGTATTTCCACTAGGGATGGGGAAATGTTAATGCCATTGGACAACTGCACAAAACACTGATGAAACCTTGTGGAATACTGTGTACAATTTTAGTCAACTGTCTTCAAAAAAGATGCATTTAAATTGGGACAGGTGCCAAGGAAAGCTACTAAGATGACTGGAGGAAATGTAACAGCCCATCTTATGAGAGGAAACTAAAAGCATGGCTTGATTAACCAGTGTTTTTGGTGGATGTACTACAAATTAGCTCCATACCCTCCCTGAGATCCTTGTCACCTGTCCAATCTGCTACCATGTTTTCTGCTCCCTGCCCAATCTTCCACTGTTGTGCATGTCCCCTCCCTGGCCTGCTGTGTGCCACATATGTGTGGAGGTTGACTACCCCTGGCCTAGACATATAAAGTCTGAGAGGGGAAATGATTGTCTTCCATATACATATTAAGAGTGTAAAACACCAGATAGGGAAAATAACTATTTAAGCTAAAGGACAATGTTTGCACCCGAAAAAATGCCATACACTGGCCATAAATAAATGATCTGGAAACTAGAGGGTTCAAATCCTCAGAGGAGGGAAGTTCTGGAACAGTTATTGAATAGAATAATGGAGAAAAAGCCCAAACTGGAGCTTGATAAATTTATGATGAGGTTTTCTGCAATATAAGGGGACTGTACTTAGTAACCTAGGAAGTCCCTAGCAGTTCCATTGTTCTACTTAATTCTTTATTTGTGTTTTCAGTGAAGGCTAGGTCTGAACCTTTGCTGGTGGATTTCACTAGGACAATTGTGCTTGGAGTCTCAGGTTCATGTGAAAGCAGTGGCCCGTTGACTTTCAGCACCTCCTTCTCCCTAGCTCTGAAGTTGCCAAAGGTGCCTGTTATTTTAACCCTTTCTTTTGGGGCTTGGGGATCTCAGTGAATTCTAAAAAGGTGATGCCCAGTTCTAAAAGGGTCTTTGGTTGTGTATGGATGGGAAAAATGTAAACCTTCTTTCTTCACGCCACTCTGCTGTAGGGCAGGAAACAGCTTGCCCTGGTGTTGGCACCACCTTTGTTGAGACTACAGATGTGAGAGATGCCATATGATCCTCAAGAGTAGTTGCTACGGAAAACCCGTGTATGTTTTCTAGTATCCCTCAGCTTCCAAGATTATCCTTTTAGGACTTGTCCAGTGCAATCTGACTAAAAATTGGATAGTGTAGTTGTGAGGGATACAGAAATAAGCTAAGGAACCTGTATATCTATTTGAGAACTTGCGAGAATATCCTCTGTAAAAAACATTAGATTGGAATTCTTAATAAAACCTGAAATCAGCACTGTGTTCTGATATCATAATTTAATGATGTCATCCTACATGGTATTGGATCAATACTGATTTGGGGAAACAGCTAGTGAATCACCAGCACTGCTTCCATTGGCACTTAGGTTTTTGTTGGAGAGCTAAGTTTCAGGTACTGACTAGGTCTTGCAAAACTAGATGGGGTAATAGTAGATGACCTAAGTCAGTGACTCTCAAACAGGGTGCTGTGGCACCCTGGGGTGTCTCAAGATCCATTCAAAAGTGCTGTGGGATGCCACACAATGTTAATACTGTTACGTGTACAAACATGATTCACAAGATTAACCCAGAAATGTCAAATAGGAGTCCATGGTGTTAAAAAACCTTCTGCCCTATAGTAGTCTTTCTGAGTTGTTTATAACAGAATAATTGCTCTAGGAATTTTCTGCAATAAAAAAGGAGTCAAAACTAAGAGCTGGAATTTTCTTAGGGGTGCCTGAAGTTCAAGAAGGTTGAAAACTACTGACCTAAGTGATTTCTCTGGTCTCGCTGTTTTATGGTTCAGTGATGAGCTTCTAATAGACCAGACATGCTGAAGTTATTTCTTTTAGTTAAACAGTTGACACACAGTAAGCTAAAAATTTCCAAAAGAGTTACATTGCTTAGTTCTTAACTGAATTACTTCTCCTTTTCTCTTTCTCTGCATTTAAAAAAAATGTGTGAATTCTGGGTACTCATGAAAATTGGGAACCAACAGACACAAGCAAATGTGCAAATTTTTTGTGCAGCTGTTCAAGTATACCTCATTCTAGATTTGCAGCTTCCCACCTGTTCATATCCTACATTTTTCAGGAGCTAGCACAGTTAGTGATCTTAAACTGTATTAAATTGTGGTTTTGTGGATTATGTTTCCTAGGGAATAGGGTAAAGATATGGAAGTGACATGTTAAAATGCATAGGCAAAATGGCACATTAGATATATGCTTGGAAGCTGTTCACAACATCAGATAGAGATAATTTTCTTTAGATTTGACTCAGTAGGTGAAATATAATACTTTTCACTTTTACTTGCTTTTCAGGAACAGGTTAAAAGCTCAGGTCTCCATTGACTTAATTAGGAGATTTGTATCTCTAGGTCCTTACCCTGCAGTTTATATATGTTCATGCTGGTCTGGTGGTGTACAACAGTGCAATTGATTTATAAATTGAGAAATCCTAAGGAACAGTGCTCACTTCAGTATAAATCCACATCCTTTAAAACGCTGTTTGTAAAAGATCATGATTCTTTTTGTAATGGGAGATTTTGGCATATTGTACTAGAAAGTGAGTACTGTGCAATGACCACAGAAGGAAAAAAAAAAGACTTTAGTGGTTTGGTGCTGAGCACTTGTGAAATCTTGCCCAGAATGCTTATCATTAAAGGAAAAAAAATAAAATTTAGCAGACTAAAGTGATTATGGTACATTGTAACTATGCTGGAGAAGCAGCACTTTAGGCCTGCTTCTGCTGCCATAGAAGTCAGTCAGAAAATTCTCGTTGACTGGCGGAGGTAAGTTTGAGTCCATTCATGCAAAACCTATAGGTGGTGGGCTTGGGAAAGATGGTGAAGGGATCTGAGAGCCTATTTCAGTGAAGGAGCAGTTTAAAAGGGAAGGACTTGGCCTTGATGTGGAAAGGGTGAACAAAACTGCCAAGAGAGATATCGAGCAGATCATCTGAAATTACGCTCATTCAGAGAGTAACGTTGACTTGACATTCTCGATAGAACTTAACAACGATGAACGGAAGCAAATACATCAAATTGCCCAAAAATATGGGCTTAAAAGTAAATCGCACAGGCAAGGTCATGTTAGATACTTGGTGGTAAGCAGAAAGAGGCGCAAGGAAGATTTGTTAGACCAACTAAAGCAAGAGGGCCAGGTTGGGCGTTATGAGCTTATTATGCCTCAAGCAAACTGAGATGCACGGTGCCCAGTTTTACCAGTGAACGCAAAACAAGACTGATTTCCTAGCTCCTGAATTAGAGAGAGAGATGCTACATTTCCTTATTGTGGGGCATATTCATGCTGAAAACGTTCTATGTTGCTCATTTTAATTTTGAAAATGTTGTTAGGAAATTAGAACCTGCCAAGTTTTGTCCAATTATATTAGCACGATCCAGACGCCAATAGTTCTGTTCCTGTATGTGTCTTTAGTTCCTCCATATTTTAATAGTTTTGTAATAGCAAAAATGCAAGTCCAACCACAGCGAATCTGACGCCACTTAAAATTATAGCTACCTTAGTCTTTTTGGACCCAGGAAATAAATATGCCTTTGTTATTTAAAAACAAACAAACAAAACAAAAAAAGGAAAGAAAATGCAGTTTGGAGGAAAAAATATGTAAAGTTGGTATTAATGACAATAAAAATAGTTTTATTTCTGGAAAAATTTTTCAATAACATTTTGGGGCTGGACTTGACAATCTTCTGAGGTCCCTTCCAGCCCTAATGTCTATGAAATCTATGAAATTGTTATTCTGATAGTATCCCCAGATCCTGATCAAGATAAGAGCCCCATTGTGTTCACACATGATAAACATACATTTAGGCATGGTCCTTGCCCTAAAGTGTTTGCAGTCTAAAGAAAAAATTTAGTCTTTGGGCACTTAGCTGTTTTGAAAAAGTATTATGTTTAAATATCTAAGGTGACATTTTGGCCACTTAGAAGCAATGAGAGTATTGCATGGACTGCATTTGGGACAGGATTTCACTCAGTGCACTCAAAGTTGAATTCTTGTTCAGAAAGTTTGAAGGTAATCCTTGAAGTCATGTTAATATGCAAGTGTTATCATGTGAAAAACATTTCTTTTAGATGCTTTATAAAAAAGAATGAAATAATATTGAATAATTTTGCCCATAGGAGTTTGAAGTTTGATTCTGGGGGGGGGAGGGGAGGGGGAGCAGGGGTGGAAAGGGATGTGTGTCCATTGCCTGATTCCTGCAGAATAATTGCCTGATCTTTCACCTTTTCATTCATCAATTCAATTGAAATCATAGGACATTTATAGATCTCCAGGAGGTTGGAGGTGGGGAGGGCAGAGGGGGTGTTTTAATTAGTGCAGCTCTGAGAGCCAAGCTAATTAAAGCTCCAAGAGTGTCACGTGTATTAGTGTCCCTGTGCTGAAAAATAGCCGTGGGGCACTTTGAACTAAAGCTCATAAAACGCAGGAGTGCTGATACACGTGATGCTGGAGCAGCAGCAGACTCGATTAAGCGCATCAGAGCAGCATCCCTGCACGTGTATAGGAACAATTAGATTTTTTTAGGCAAATTGACACACTGTCTTTAACAAAGCTGAAATTAACTGTCTGGGTAAAGTATGACCTAATACAGAGGGATTTCACTGGTGTGGGGGTGGGGAGTATGGAGATAACAAAAGACCCAAGCCAGCTGACGTGTCTAAGAAATCATTGATGGCAGAAGCAGCTGCACGTCTGAAAGCCTAATGCAAGGCATAACAGCACAGAACATATTCCTGGCCTTTTTAGAGTTCTCTGATATTACGTGTCTTGTGTCATATTTAGGAAAGGAATTACAAAAAAATTTATCATTGAAACCCCTGAGGTGCCTTTCCATGGAGAGACGAATGGACAAATGAATCAGGATAATCTGGAAAACAAATCAAGAAATAACATTTGTATAATAAGGATCAATGTCTTAAAGGAAAAAAAAATGATTTATTTATACTGAGTCTTCAAAGTGTAAGGCCAAAAGATCAGGAAGCTAACAAAAGCATAATCTTTAAACACCTAAAATTAGTAAGATTATGACTTCTTTTAAAAAAAGAGCAGATGTTTAAATCGCCTTAAAATAGCCGACTTTTCCACCCAACTGACTAATGTAAGGATTGAAAATCAATGGGAAAAAGTAGATTCCATGGGGGACAAACATTGGCTATGGCCTCAGGTTTCCAGCTATCTTTACTAAGGCCATAAGCAAATTCTACAGGGTTCTGTCAAGCTCCAGTGGAGGCTTGGCATACTTGATATTTTTTGATATAACATAATAGAATGTGGGAGTTGGAGGTGAGTTTGGTGAAGTTACAGTCTTCAGTCAATCTAAATGTGGCTGAAGCTGTTCTTTTAAAATCTGTATTTTTCCCTTTTTAAAATCATTACCAGACTTCATAATTCAACTCCTATTTAAATGGATTTTTTTCTGTTGATTTCACTAGAAATGGGGCTGTGTCTTATATCGGCTCCAAGACCAAAGGGTATGTAAAACCTTGCTTCTGATTCTTGGAAGGGTTTACTGTTATACATTTAGCCAAACATGAATTAGATACTCAGATAACATTGACATAACATCAAGGACTGTAGTCCTTGATTGTGCCAGGGAAACACAAATAAAATAGAGGTTAGAAGGCTTTTAAAGTATGGCACAGTATAGTTCCAAATCTACTGGCATTACAGACAGTTGAAAACACCCCACAATTAGTCTTTCTGTTGTTTTCTTTACAAATTGACTTCCTTGGGCAGGGTTGGTAAAGAAAACTCAACTTCCAATCTGGTACCATTAAACTGAATAGGCGTTAGCTCTTCTAATTTTGAAATCAGTGGAGCAGTGATAGTTTGTACTAACCTTTGTAATTTTGTCATTGCTTTCAATGGCAGTAAGGGCAAGCTTTCCTATGGGTGAACTCCGTGCATTTCAATATCTGAACAGTGAAAGAAAGGCGCTTTTATCAGTTTCATTTGTCTGAGTATATGTAAAGTGTTCCCATGTTCAGGTAGACCCCCTTCTTGGAACAGCGACATTCTTGGCAAGAGTGACTCTAAGTGCAGTAAAGCTTTCATCATTTAAAAATATTTGCATTTCTAGTTAGAGCTCACTTAAAAACTTGACTGAATTAAAATGTTGAAAATCAAATGGAGTGGATATCAGTAAAATGAAGGTATGTATAATGAACTTGGTGCTTGTAAAAGGTGTTGGAGGAGAAGAGGGAAATTCTAGTTTTATTGAAATCAGTGATAAGTCTTGGGATTTCAATGTTAGTGCCAAAATTATTTATCTAAAAAAAATAATTGTCTCCTTCCTATTACCCCTGATATAGAGGGACCACAGCTTCTTTGAGTAGTTTTTCATTGCTGACTCTACTAACAAGGGGAACAAGTGCTACTAGGTCTGCTGACAATTTTAAAATGACTTTCTAGGCTCTTCTCAGTCTGAGGTAGTTCAAACCTACATCTCTGGAGGGTGTAACCAAGCTATTAGCAAGGCTGGGTAGAGGCACCTTTCATTTCTCTTACTGAAGTTGGGTTGCTGCCTGGAAATCAATTCAAAATTTCTGGAGCTAGGAAAAGAGAGTATAAGAGGGACTCTGGTTTTGTGGCATAGTGGTAGGACAATAAACTGGGACAGGGTATCCCAGGTTTATGTCAGTTTTTGTTCAATGGCTACTTAATATAAAATATATGACTGGTGACAGAAGCAGGGATTCAAAACTGGGACTTCCCTTTCTCAGGTGTGTATTCAAACTAGCAGGCCAGGGCAGCTTTTAGTATACCCACAATACAGAACTAGAGGCATGTAGGGAACATTCAGACCCAACAGGAAGATGCCTAGTGGATCACAAGTTTAGACATAGGCAACTTGAATCTTCCTAAATCTTGTTTTAGAAGCCTATTGCTTTTAAAAAAAAAAAAAAGGGAATTAGGTGACTAAAACAGGACTTTGATGGACTTCAGGTAGTTAAATCTGAAATTGGAATCCTAAAGAAACCCTTCTCAGGAATCATTCCTCTTTTTTAACCCAACTGCCAAATGTAAAACACATAATTAATCCTGGGTGCAAGCAGCAGAGCCCAACACCTTCCCCATTACCTCTACCCCCCACAGAATGTCAATAGGCTACAGTAATGACACCTCTTCCTCTTCCTGGCTGCATGATTTTTGCATTCTAGCTGTACAGTGGCTGAGCTTTAACAATAGGGATGAAAAATACTGCCACCCTTGGAAGTGGGAAATGAGGATTTGAATAGCTTCAGGCCAACAAGGGCCTGTGACCCATGTTTCCTACTTCCTGGGTGTGTCTACGTGAATTGCTAGCTGTGCAGTAGCCTGATAATACTGTGCATTAGTGGGTCATAGCACAAACAGTGCTAATACACTACTGCGCAGTATTATTAGGATACTGTGCAGTAGCATTACTAAAAAGGCACTACACAGTAACTCCAGTCACTGTGCATTTATTTAGTACTTGATTATACAAGAACTAAATTAAATGCACAGTAACCACTGCACATAAATGAATGTGTAGATATGCCCCCTAGATACCTGCTCTAACCAGTAGGTCATTAAATAAGGGGAGGGCAGTAGCATTGTCACCACTTACTCTGGCTACACCTCAAAAAGGCAATGCCTGTAGGTTCCTGATCTCAAGAGCAGATTCTGGACTGTGGATCCTGAGAGGATGGAGTGAACCTACCTTGCAACCCTAATTTGGGCCTCTATGCTCTGGAGAGGAATGGGAGTTCAGAGACACCTTTGTACTTGGTATTTCCTATTAGCTAGCTCTAGGCAGTTCTCCACTTAGCATGTAGGCTTTTGTACTGCCATTCTTAGGCACCCAGCTCTGCTTAGGCATGGTGAAAGGAGCCTGGGCACCTGATTCTTGATGCTGGGTTCTATGCTGGGGTCCAGAAGCCTAAAATTTAACTTTGCAGGGCCTAACTTTGTTGGGCCTAATTTCTTTATAGGGTGTGCCCCCAAAATTCTTTTAAATGTTTCACCTTGTACAGTGTTTGCTAATGGGGGTGCATGCACAATAAAACTGTCTCATGAAATTACATTAACAATTTAGGAGGGGAAGCTAAGATTAATATAGTATCTTGTTGAAAGAACAAGATGACCTAAGGCAGACCAAATATAATTGCACAACTGGGGGCTGGCCAAGACACCTGCCTTAACATCTTAGCTCTTGTTAAAAAATATTTAATGATCATATCTGGCCTGAATTTCAATTTAACATAGTAGTAGGTAGACCTTTCCTCTAAAAGTACAATGCCTCTTACTTTTATTATGGGACATTCTTTCAGCAGTATAAAACTCTTTAAAGTCAAAGAAATTTTTGATAGGTTTTTATAATAAATTATCAAATTATTTAACAGCTGAGAGCTGACTGAATAGTGTCAAAATATTGGTTGAATCACCTTTATCTTGTTTTTCTTCAACATGCACAAAGTCAGATATTTAACAGGAAGTATTCAATGAGCTTTATTCACTACGGAAGCTTTATTCAATGAACCTTATTCACTATAATTAGACGGAAAAGTGGCACTGCCTAGTTACCAGTACTGTTTCCAACAGTGGCTGTGGTTTCCCTAGAGGTTCTCTATCCAATCAGACAACAAGCCTGCTTAGTGTGTGTGATCAGACGAAAGGATAGCCAAAGGGTTTATGACTGCAGTCATATTTATGACATCTCTTCAATTAATTACTGTATCTGAACATGATGTTACACTATTGTAATCTAAGTTCAATAGCTTGTTCAGACCATTGCATATGAAAGACCAATTTTATTATAATGCCATCGTTTGCAAGTAAACCATGAAGGGAAATGCTTAAAATAATAGTTCCTTTTTAAAAAAATTTTCATAGCACACACAATACACTAGGCCTGTAAGATGAAAGTAGCATATACGCATTTAGGGGAGAATATACCTCTAACCATGAGCTTACTTTATAAAAGATGAACAATCTTTGATATAATGCATAGGAGACATATTAAGAGTATTGACTGACCTTTTAAACTGACTTACTGATTTCTTTTTATACTGTTTGGGGATTTTTGGATTATATAAGTATTTTTGAAATGTCTGTTTTGATTCAGATTAGTGTAGTAGTTTCATGGGTCAGGACAAAACTGTAGGTTTTTTTAAAATAAAATTGTTTGACCCAAACGCACAACAGGGCATGTTTGTTGTTATATTAGTAAAATTGGGCAAAATAATTTTCTTTTGGTCACATTTCAAAGTAAGTCACATAGTTTACATGTAACCATAATTAACAGGCCTTCAAAGGAAAAAGAGAATATTTTTGGACAGGACATTGTATTTTACTTTCATTTACTGATCAACACAAATGTCTACTATTAAATATTTTTCCAGTAAAAGTTACTAGCCCTGAGAATTAAGCTATTCTCATAATACTGCCCATATGGATTAAGTGTTTTCTTATTTCCATACATTTTAAATCAGTTGCTCCACAGGAATATATATTAAAAATAATCTATTCAAGCCTTCATTGTGGTATCCTATAGTCCTCTACTTTATTAATTCATAGTCTTAGGTTTAATGGGGCTGGCTGGAAGTTTTGATGTTGTAATTACTGTTTTCTCTACTGCTAAGTAGTGGATAATATAAAAAGAAAAAGGGGTTTCCATAGTAGCTAATATTTGCCAGATTTTGTTCCAAAGTACCAAGTTAGCAGATTTCTGAATTAAACTCATATTTACTACTTGGGCTTTGTGATACAAAATATGTGTATACAACTACTTTAAAATAATTTAACAAAAAGCAGACCATGGAAATTCAGTAAAATAAGACTGATTGCTTCATAGTGAGTACTGTGTAGCCCTTTTACCATGACATCCAGGATATGGGGAGGAGTGTAAAGTCAAGTGTAATTGTGATCAAGCCTATCTTGCGGTAATTTGTTTGTAACCCTTATACAGTAGCTAATATGGGGCCTGATTCAAAGCCAACTGAAGTAAATGGAAGTCTGTTTATTTTTTCAGGTTTAAGTCTTCAGGTCAAGCCAGAATTTCTGTGCGCTCTAAACAGTTGTTTCAGAATATTATAAAACAGCTCTTATTTCCAGCTTACCCTGAAGTTGTGATTATATGTAAAGATCTAACACGAGTTTTCCTTCTAAGTGGGTAACATGCATTTTGATATAATATAGGAGGGGTCTAGTGATGTTCTAAAAGGAAAATTAAAACATTTAGTAGACAATGCAGAATACAGTGTAATATATAAACTTTTAACCAAGGTCTGTTGAGTAGTATACTGCAGTGTTGTCATAACTCATTAAGCCTGCTAGAGAAAGGATAGGCTATTTTAGACTGTGCACCTTCTGGGGATGGGAAAAAAACCTGTTCTTTTAAAAATATACATTTATGATGATACTAAAAAAAATCTCATCATTTATGAAATGTAGATGAAGTGAATAATTAATGTCTTCAAGAAAGGACAGAATGACATTTTAGGAAGATCTCTATTTTTAATAAGGATTGAATCTGCAGTGTATGTCATGTGATCTGATTCCCTGCAGAGAGTAGAAAAACTTAATTTGAATTAGTTTCATGTTCCCTGTGGAGCTACACACATAGCATACAACACCACTCAGCATCTGCTTTTGCAATTAAAGAAAACAAAGTAATTTTAAAAATCACTCCAAGTAAACAAAATGTTAGGACAACACAAGCAGTACTTAAATGTTATTCCGTTTGTACAGTATCAAGAAGATGCACATTACAAAGATGCCTGTTTTGTCTTCTGCGTATTCTCTGGATAGCTATTAGAGAACATTTAACTCTCTCAACTTCTGTTGATGTTAGTAAAACATGTTATTGTTGCAACTCCTTGCTCAAAGTCAGTGTGGTGATTTCTGGCAGTAAATCTTACAGAAGTAGGAAGCTAAAGAATTGAATTCTTTACCAGTTGAGGATTTACTTAAAACAAATGTGTCTTCTTATTTTTTCATAAGCATTAGTACTGCTAGAGACAAAATATTTCACAAAATTGTGATTAAAAATGTCCCAAGAAAGATGCATTTTATAAACTTATTTAAAAATAAGGGGCCATTTGAGTTGCTCATGTGTATATACACACAAACAAAGGGGGGTGGTAAAAGAGGGGAGGAGGAAGGGCATAGAAAAGAGTATTGCAGTTAATGGGACTAGCAGTATGGACAGATGAAACACAACGCTGCAAAAGGTAGGGAAGGAATTAGAATCCGAGGCAGGATCATCCCCATCTAAACCATTCTAGGCATGTGGTTATCTAACTTGTTCTTAAAAACTTCCAGGGAGGGAGATCTCACAGCATTTCTAGGTAATCAGTTCCAGAGCTTAACTGTCCTCATGGTTAGAAAGTTCTTCCTAATATCCAACATAAGACTGTTTAACTATATACAACTATAGACTGTTCTGTAGCTTGGTGCTTATCACTTTCCTGGGAGGAGGAAGATGAGGTTTTGAATCCATTCAGGCTGAGGTGAGCCTAGAAACCAGGTCTCCCACTTCCTACATAAACATTTTACCCAAAGTTATAAAGAGGTAGGGAGCATCAATACCTGTTTTATTGTTTATCAATGGCATGTTTTATTTGGGACAGTGACTACTGTGCTTTAAACTTGACTCAGTGCTGCTGGTACATGTTAGGTGGACTTCACACACCCCTATTGGATTGATTTCCTCGGGGAAGCAGGCAAAATTTAGGTGTATTACTTCCATATTTTATATCTAGGTAGGAGCTGGGTGCCTGCCTGCTCTGATATGTAGGGAGCTTTCAGGACTACAGGTTAAGCACCTCTTGGGTTTTACTGTTGTTGCAGTAGAATCCTTCCTTCCTTCTCTATGTAAGCACTGCACCCAGATTCTAATTAAGTCCAGTTTTAGTACCTAGGGTGCTTTTGTGCATTTTGCCCTAAATTATCATAGTATCATAGTCCTTAGGGTCGGAAGGGACCTAAACAGATCATCATCATTATTATTGAAGCCTATAGAACAAGTTTAGGTTTTTTTTTGCTGTATTTCACAATTTTAATCCTTTGTAATAAAGGTTAGAGCAAGTACTAATACAAGTTCAGTAACATCATTTTGCTGCTAGCTGTTTGCCAATATAGAGCATTAAAGTGTTTGCTATTTTTTGTTGTTTCTCAAAACAAGTTATTGGAAAACATTTTGCTATTCACACATGTATATATGTATATGGTTTTGTGCAATGCATAAATAAGAAAGTTCTGTTGAATCTTTAATTTAATATTAGTAATGTTTTAACATGCACATTTTGCTGTTTGTTATATGCTATACACAAAATGGGTGTGCCTACACGAGACACTACTGCACAGTGGTTACTGTGCTTTTATTTAGAACTTGTATAATTAAGAACAAAATAAATGCACAGTAACCAGAGTTACTGCGCAGTAGTGCCAGCAAATGTCTTTTAAGTGATGCTACTGAGCAGTAGCCAAATAATACCATGCAGTAGCATATTAGCACAGTTAGCGCTGTGATGTACTACATTGCAGTATTATTCAGCTACTGTGCAGTCAGCATCTCATGTAGACACAGCCAGTGAGTCACTAATATCGATACTTGAAGGTATCCAGGTACAATTGGGGTCAGACTCGATGATCTATTGAGGTCCCTTCTGACCCTAGCATCTATGAATCTATGAATTTTTAAAATACAGTGGGCACATCTACACGAGATGCTACGTCACACTACTGCACAAATGATTGTTATTGTGCCATCATCTAGTACTTCCTTTAGGAACCACTAAATGATGGCGCAGTAACAACGATACTGTAGCAGCATGCATAGACACTCAGTATGAGGCACATTAAATGGGTAGAAAGTTATTTTTGCTGTTATCTCCTCACTACTTTTTTCTTTCTTTTCCACAGGAAAAATTAACCCAGGAGTGTGTATTCAGAGAGCATTTTGAAGAGAACTGGTATAACACATATTCATCAAATCTATATAAACATGTGGACACTGGAAGACGATATTATGTTGCATTAAATAAAGATGGGACTCCAAGAGAGGGGACTAGGACTAAACGGCATCAAAAATTTACACATTTTTTACCTAGACCAGTGGACCCTGAGAAAGTACCTGAACTATATAAGGATATTTTAAGCCAAAGTTGACAAAGACAATTCCTTCACTTGAGCCCTTAAAAAGTAACCACTATAAAGGTTTCATGCGGTGGGTTCTTATTGATTAGCTGTGTCATCACATCAGCTCCACTGTTGCCAAACTTTGTCGCATGCATAATGTATGATGGAGGCTTGGATGGAACATGCTGATTTTGTTCTGCACTTAAAGGTTTGTCCTCCTGGAGGAGAGCCTATGCCCACTCGCTTGATTTATTACGAGAGAGAGAGAGTGTGTGAGAGTGAGAGATTGAGTGAAAGAGAAAGAGAAAGAGAAGCAAAAGCAAGAAGGAAAAAGGCCTGATGCATGCTGGGAAATAGACACGCTTTTAAATTTTTGATCAGTTGTACTTCGTCATATATCAGCATAGCTGCCATACTTTGATTCATCAGGATTTTTGGCTGGTGGCCTGCTCAAGTGTACGCTGCATTTACAAAGGCATGGAGGGTGCAGTCTTACTTAAACAAGAGACTTTTCAGTTAATTGCTCCCTGGGCAGCATCCCAGTGAGTTTAAAGCAAAGACCTCTTAGTAAAAAAATAAAAGGTTAAATTTATTTATAGAAATTCCAAAGGCAACATTTTATTTATTTTATATATTTATTTATTATATAGAGTTTATTTTTAATGAAATATGTACAGGCCAGATAGGCATTTTGGAAGCTTTAGGCTCTGTAAGCATTAAAATGGCAAAGGCCGCTATGAACCTGTGGTAAATTCATGCAAGTAAATATAAAGGTGCATGGATACAAAAAATTCTAGTGACCCTAATGTACTAAAGGCGACAATCTATTTTGTGCCCATATTATTGTAAAAATATGCACACCACTCATGACACTGAGTATTCACTCTTCTGACTGCTTGTTCCATAGCTTATCCCCAGAGGATTAAAGATAAAACTGGGTCTTCAAATTTATTCTGTGTCTGTAATATTTCCTCTCCTATAAAAAGTGACTTATTCCATCATTGTAAACTTCACAGTTCTGGAAAATATAGGGGGTGGAATATATTTTACTTGTTAAAACCTACTGCAGATTATACCAAAGCTAAATGATAAACATGCTTTTTTAAGCAGAATGCCAGAGACAAGCTAAGTAATGTCAACAATTGTACTAATTAAAATGCTCATAAATAGCACATAATGGTTTAAAAGGACAAGAACAAGATAAAGAGGATCACTTTTGAAAACATGTTTATTTGTGCACTTGACTATCTACTATGAATTATACAAGTTCCATAGGGGTCATTGTAACATCTTTTATGAAATTTGCTTTCAGTGTGAACTGTCATAATACTTGATATTAGCACCCTTCTTAAAGTAAAACTTGCAAAATGAAACTAATAAATCTCTATTAATAATGAGGGGAAAATTATTATACTTGCTTTTTTCTTCCTGAAGCTACCGTCCAATATCCATGAGTTACAAGTGAGTTTATAATATGTAATATATGCAGCTTTTGTAACATTTTATGTTTAGCTCATAACCACATTTTTAGCAATAATGATGTTTGATTTTGCCCTTAGGAAAGAGACTATCTTGTTACAATATTCTGAAGAAAATAGAGGATAGATTGTTAACAGCATAATTTAAAACAATGAAAGTTTAGGTTCTGAGCCTACCTCCACTGAAGTGAATGCAACTTTTTGCATTGACTTCATTGGGAGCAAGGTCAGGTTCTTCTAGACAACTGCACAAGGAAATTGAGTATGGTCATTTATATATTTTGGGGTAGCTACACATATGTTTCCCACCAGTTTTAATTTAATAATCCAAAAATATATTTTGTTCTGATAAGAAATTGTCCACATGATAGAAAAGCATATTATTTGACTTCTGTTAAGGAACAGCATATGGCTGAAGGTTATGACCACTTGTGACCTCTCTGTGCTCAAAGGTGTGATGTAATAGGTAGCAGAGGCTATATCTTGACTCTCAATACTAGTAGACTAAATTATGTGAAATATGGCATTTTCTAATAATTGTTACTGAATGATACAGCTATATAAATTAACTTAGTTGATTTAAGATAATTGGGGGATTGCCTATTTATTTGCCTATGGATGACATTATTGTCTAAGGATTCACAGCATCCTAATATATTACATTAAAACATTAAATTGTTTATTTTAATCCCTCCAATATTGCTGAAATGTTCAAATAGTTTGGCTATAGATTAACCAAATGGTAAACTACTTAAATAGAAGACATTATGCCTATCTGGTCAAAAGGGAGACATGGAGTTTCCAGGATGTATCAGGTTCTTTATTTAGAATTAAAGAGGTTTATTTAAGTGAACTGTAAAAAATAAAAATAAAAAGATTATAATGATCTGAATTTGTAGTAAATTCACAAACATCAGGACATTAGTCACAAATGTTAAAATATAACCATGAATTGAGGCTAGGATGGTAGGTCACAGTTTGAGTCTTAACATTGAATTACCTTGGATTTTTAGTCATAGGCAGATCATTAATATTAGTTGACATGCTTTTATTTAATTTACTTTTGTATTTTTCTAAAGAAAGGAGTAAAAACAAGAAAAAATGTTATGAGCTTACAGCAGTCAATATAAACTGTAACCAATTTACTCTAATAACCCATAATGGCATATAAATACTGAATTTATGTAAATATAAAAATATGTAATTTAACGTAGGATTTATTGCAAGACTGGATGGTCCAGGAGTTGGCAGTAGGCCACAAAGTCTTTCAGCCCAGGTTTACTGGTTTGAATTTAGCTCATGTCAAATAGTGAACAAAAGTTTGCTTGGTCACTTATGTAAAATGAATTAATTCTGTTTGTTTTCTAATGGAGTATGGTCCACACCACAAAACCAGTACCACCTTGGTGCCAGTTAGCACCCTTGCCAAGGACTGAATGGGCACAGAGACTCAAAAGCCCTTTGAGTGCTTTTGTGAACCTTTGAAAGCAGCCTGAAGATAATGGAATAAACAAAGGGTTGGGGGAGCTTGCCTGGATGCAGTGCCTGGGCTGTAAACAAACATAAATCTTAATTTTTTAGTACTATCAATCTGGCACCTTTCTTGAGCACTAAAATTCATTGAAGAAAAATCTGAAAAAATGGGTGTTATTTACTTGCTATTCTGTAATGGTGTGTAAATACATACAGAATTCTGTAATTTGTATAAATACATTGTTATAGAATTTTGAAAATTGGTATTATTTACTTGATATCCCTTTAGAGCTGGTTTTCACAATGATGCGTTTATGGAATTATGGCATTTCAAAAAAGGTCTTGTATTTCTAGGAAATCCCACATATAGCAAACCCATTAACATTTACGTTTCTTTTTCTAATTTGGGAAGAGGTGGGAAGATCTTTCTGCTAGAAGCTTTTTCAAGGATTTCACTCTGGGCAGATCTGTAAAGTATTTGGCCAATATGGAAAAATGTGCTTAAGGTCTAAATCGACTTTACTGAGTTTCTTGGTTCTGATTTAACACTAATATGGGACAAGCAGCGCTCAAAAATTAGGCAAAGGAAAACTTGGTATAGAAGGGAAGATGCTAAAGGGAAGAAAAGACAAATCTGAAGAAAATGGTCTGGTTGGCAGTCAGAATGGAATTTCACTCACTCTCACGTAGAGGAAAAATGAATGTTTTGATTATTGGGTATAAGAATATGTATGGAGAGGAAGAGGGTGAAAGAAGAATGAGGCGAGTGCTACCATTGGGGTATGTGAATGGGACAAAAGTTTACTTAATTAAAACACAAATAGGGAGAAAATGATGAGGTAAACTACTTGCTTCAAGATAGTATTTAGGTTTCCCCTAAAACAACATAGAAGGAAGCAGGGGAAGATATGGCAGCAGCTTCTGTGCCTTCACCCTATACTCATTTTATCCTTCAGAGGACCCATTGCCTTCACATTCTGAATTTCATACACATTTTATTTTATGTTGCTTAGCCTTGTAGTAAAGGTATCAAGTGAAGAGGAAAATATAGGCCCTCATATACAACATTAGAAATAAAGGGCTTTTATTGTACAAAAGTAGAAACAGGCTTACACATCTTACTTCTCTGTATGAACTCATGTTCTAACTAATATGCTTTGTAATACCCCTGTCACGTGGCTATTTTCCCTATCTTACAAATGGGGAAATTGGGCTACAGAAAGACTGAGGTCAACTTTCAAATGAGGATGCCTAAAGTTAGGCATGGCTTGATTCTCAGAGGTGCTGAATCTGGAAGCCCTGTTGATTCCTTGGAAACTGGAAGTTTTGAAAACCAAACTGTTCATCTAAGTGCCTAAATTTAGGCAGCCATATTTGACACTCTCTCCCCAACATTGGCCAGAATAATTTGTTACATAATTTATTAGTTTAAGTTGGGAATAGAAACCAAAAGATGGGAAAGAAGGGAACCTTGCAGGTAGGATATTAGAAGTGATTACTGTGTGTCATTTACAAAATACTGCATAAAACCAATCTTCTTGCCTTTTTTGGTAATTATGTATTTTAATAGGTTTTGCACATTCTTCTTTATTGGGAAAAGGAATGCTGTGCTCTGAATCTTTGAAGTACTTTGTATGATGATAACCATTTTTGTTGACTTGGCCACAATGTAGAATCATAGAAAATTAGGGTTGGAAGGACCTCAGGAGGTCATCTAGTCCAGTGGTTCTCAACTTTTTTCACACTGGGGTCTATTACCATAACTATCAGCATGCTGTGACCCACGCCCTCCTGGTCCCCGACCCACAGAGTCTCTCTCTCTGTTTCTGTCTCTGTCTCTCTTCCCCATAGCTGCTGCATCCGGCCCATTCCCTCCCTCTCCCACTGCTTTACGCTACCCTGCTGCATGCTTACCATGCCCTCCCTCCTCACCCTCTGCCCCGTGTGCCAGTTTCACGCAGCCTTTCAGCATTTCCCTTAGACCTCCCCACAACCCTTTAAACTTTTCTTGCAACCCACTTTTGGGTTGCAACCCACAGGTTGAGAAACGCTTATCTAGTCCAACTGTCTGCTCAAAGTAAGACCATCCTCAACTAGATCATCCTAGCCAAGGCTTTGACTAGCCTGGTCATAAAAACCTCCAAAGATGGAGATTCCACAACCTCTCTAGGTAACCTGTCCCAGTGTTTTACTACCCTACTGGTGAGAGAGTTTTTCCTAATATCCGACCGAAACTTCGCTTGCTTCAACTTGAGACCATTGTTCCTTGTTCTGTCATCTGCCACCACTGAGAACAGTCCAGCTCCATCCTCTTTGGAACCACCCTTCTTGTAGTTGAAGGCTGCTATCAAATCCCCCCTCAGTCTTCTCTTCTCCAGATTAAATAAAACCCAGTTCCTTTAGCCTCTCCCCAGAGGTCATGTGCCCAGCCCCCTCAACATTTTTGTTGCCCTCTGCTGGACTCTCTCCAATTTGTCTAAATCCTTTATGTAGTGGGGGGCCCAAAACTGGACACCACATTCCAGATGTGGCCTCACCACTGCCGAATAGTGGGGAAGAATCACTTCCCTCAATCTGCTGACAACACTCCTACTAATGCAGCCTAGTATACCATTAGCCTTCTTTGCAACAAGCGCACACTGCTGGCTCATATTCAGCTTATTGTCCACTGTAACCCCCAGGTCATTTTCTGGAGAGTTGCTGCTTAGCCAGTTGGTCTATAGCCTGTACCGCATGGGATTGTTCTGTCCTAAATGCAGGACTTTGCTTGTCCTTATTGAACTTCATGAGATTTGTTTTGGTTCAATCCCCCAATTTGTCTAGGTCTCTCTGAATCCTAGCCCTACCCTTCAGCATATTTACTACTCCCCCCTGTTTGGTGTCATATGCTAACTTGCTGAGAGTGCACTCCATCTCATCTTCCAGGTCATTGATGTGAGGGAAAAACATTATTTAGCCTTTTACGAATCACACTAGTAAATTGCCTATCAAGAATGAAGTGGGGAAGTGGGGAGCAGGGACAGAGCCCTGTGTCCACCCCCCTTTGTCCGGGCCTGTTCCTCCCTTTCCCCCTCTGCCCCTGCCACTTGGGGTTTGGTCCTGCTCCCCTCCTCCCCCGCCATGTCAGGCCCAGGCCTGCTCCTCCCTTCTCCCACTGCCACATTGGGCCCAGGGCTGCTTGCCCCCCTTCCCTCCATCACTGCTTGGGCTCTGGGCTCACTCCACCTGCCGCTGCCTCCAGGGAGCTCTGTCTCCGCCATCATGTTTCCTGTCTGGAATGCTCTTGGAGCACTCTGATTGGTTGTTTCAGACCACCAATCAGAGTGCAAATAAAGCATTATGGACAGACTAAGGCTTTTATAATATTAGAATTTGCTGTTGATTGTAAATGAGATCTGATATAATACTGCAGATACCCAGACTTTCCCTAGAATACCACTAAAGTGCTGTCTCTTTTCCCCTTACATCTGTACACTTCCTATTTCAGTTCACAATGGATAAAATAATATTTAGCTATATATTATTAATGATAAGGAATCATTTAACCTCCTTGAAAATTTTTGCTAAAGTAAGAGGGAGCTCTATTTTTATGTTCAGCTTCTACAAGATATGACTATGAAATAGCTAATGAAATAACCTTGAAATGGATTCAGCTGTCAACATGCTTTTCATGTTTATGCTAGGTAATCTTATCAAATGAGGATGATATGCAAAATGTGACCTATGAATTGTTTCTGTGTACTAAGGACATTATTTATATTTATCTTAAAACTGAAAGCAATACACCTAGAGGAAGAGAGCATTTCTTTAATGTTGCTATTCATGCATTTTGCTAAAATTGCATTTTCTGAAATGGAGGCTTTCTATAATTTCAAGTGCAAAGTTAATTGCTGATAAACAGTGTTTGAAAGGTGATTATAGAAACTGAAATAGTGCTCTGATCTTCTCATTACCATTCCTCTTTATAGCTATGCCCTTTTTAGCTTACTTCTTTATTTTGCATACCTTCTTTTAATCCAACTCCTACTTTCTTTGTTAATCGTGCTGCCTGCTGTTACTCTGCACACACTGACTCAGTTGTTGCCAATTCTATATCGTTGTTCTCTTTGGCTGTACTAATTTTCTGTTTCTGATCTTCTTATGTTTTTACTGGGAAGACACTAATAATTGTTCCCTTTGTTGTCATCCAGCAAGGGGAACTCAATTATCTTTGAGTAAAATTACCTACCACAATTAATTTCAGAGTTGTGGTGAAATTTCAGGAATTTTTACATATTAATTGCCACACTAAAAACTTGTCTTTGGGTGCTTCTACATGAGACGTTTACTGTGGAATTGTGTAACTAGCTCCTTAATAAATGTCTCAGCATCTACATGCGCAGTGCTATTAGGCCACAGTAAACTAATTAATTCTACTGTAGGTTAGTAATTGTAAACACCAGTACTATCTTATGGCAGAGTTTTTTTTCTTTGCGGCACCTCGTGTAGACGCTGACAGGGCTGGGTAGGGCATGAGGGTCCTTCAGTGCAGGGGCTGCCTGCTGGCTGGCCCCACACTGGAGCACCTTCGTGCCCCAGCCAGCCCCTCCACAGCAGGTTGAGCTGGGTTGGAGCAGCCCCCAGGCTGGCAGGCTGATCCCCGGCTCTGACCTGGCTCAATGTGCATGTATTCAAACACGGTGCCTGGGAGCAATAAAGTTTATTGCTGCGTATTAATGAAACATGTAGATGGGCCCTCTGTGCAATCCTCTCAGCAAGAATGACTAAATACTTACGTCTTACTTACAATAGTTCCAAGGTAATGGTATACTTACTCAATACATGTACCATTTACTTCCCATTTATGGAGCCTGGGGTTCCATTTATTCTTATATTCATTGTCTCCCTATTTATCTTCAACTCTACTTTTCAGCTTTCTTTTCCAGGGTTTTAGTTTTCTCAATCACACCTTGAAATTTCTGGGCCAATAAGCAGATGCTGTCTGCAAAGTCTAAGTCCTTCAAACCCACTGTATGTCTCTTAATTTCCCGTTATGTTTCTCATCACTGAATCAATAATCAGAAGAAATAGCAAGGGTGACAAAAATCACCATTATCTCATATATCTGTCTGTATCTGAAAGAGAGTTAGGTGGATTACCTTACAATCAGATCCATTATAAAAGGCTTTCACAATTTTAAATCTTTTCTGTAATTTTGTTATGTCTCAGTAATTTGCAAGTGACACACTTGTCTGTGCTATGAAATACTTTATGGAAGCCTATACAGTTCATGTGCAACACTAACAGTCATTTGATACTCTATTCAATGATGATTCTTCATATAGCATTATGATCTGCCATGATTTCTCTTTCCTGAGGCCAATGTGTTTGTCCCCAAATTGTATGTCCACTGTTTATTTCATCCTCTTACAATACTTTTGCCAGTAGTTTGCTTGTTACAAAAGAGAATATAATGCCCCCAATTATCATTTTGCAAAAGACCATCTTTCTTTGGGTGTTTAATAGGGGCGTGTGTAATGGGCCATATTCAATTTGGATTCAGATTCAGCCCAAATTGGGGACAGTAATGTGATTAGTTGATTTGGATCACTGTCCCAATTCAATTTGACCGAATCCGAATCTGAAGATTCGATGCTGATTCGGAGAGTCAGCGATTTGGCTATAGACACAGCTTTAAATGTTTTTTCTACATACCTTGAGGTACCAGCATGTCTCGTGAACACTGCGATGGTGGGGCAGATGGAGCGTCCCAGAGGAGCATGCTTGGCAGTGAGCCCGGAAGTGGACCGAAAATACTTCTGGTTCACTTCCAGGCCTGCCGCCGAGTGCACAGGGGGGACCCCCCCCCCATAGCTCAGCACTCAGCTGTGGGGGACCCAGGGTGCCACCCCCAGACCCAGGAGGCATCAGTCACCAAGCCAGGGGGCGGAGGCGGGGTCCCGCAACCGCTCCCTGGTGGACCTGGAAGTGGACTGGTAGTGCTTTTGGTCTACTTCTGGGTCTACTCCCTAGCGCGCTGGGGACCCCCCAGTGGTTCTGTGGGACTCTCCATCCACCCCAGCATCATAGTGTTCACGAGCTGCCTGGTACCTTGAGGTATGTAGAAAAAACATTTAAAGCTGTGTCTAAATCTGAATCAGCAAATCTTTCTGAATCTCTTTGAATTGATTCAGAGGGTTCTGAATCATTTCAGAGAGATTAAAGGGTCTCCTGATTCGATTTGGATTTGGCGATTTGGCTGCCAAAATGGGCCTAATCTCTGCCAAATCGAATCAATGACTGAAGCTTCGCACAGCCCTAGTGTTTAACCACCTTTCTTTTACGCCTAGGAACTTCGTCCTGTTCCCAAATTATACCAAAGACTCCATACATTGCTTCAATAGCACTTGGACCTTTAACACCTTCTCTAGGATTTCATCCCTCCAAGGATCTTTCAAAGGCTTTAACAGGTTTTCTCATTTTGTCTCTGAGTGTTAATCTTGAGAAGAAGCCTTAAGATCAAGATGAAATGGTACATGCTATGACTTGGATTCTCTCTGAGCCATAACACTATATTGAAGATAAAGGGAAATACAATTTTTTCAGGGAAGATAGGCAGAGTCCTTGTTTTCCTATGGGTTGCCTGTAAGGCCCTCTACTGAGCAGCATTTGGATGGCCCTGATGGGGTTAAAAGAAGTTCTGATAATTAG
>NW_005841882.1:3037713-3072140 GCF_000455745.1 Alligator sinensis | reverse complement strand
CAGGAATGTACACATCAAGTCAGCTCTATTCTCTTCTGTGCTTGTATTTTTAAATATATCATTGGTAACTTAACTACTGTGGGGCAACTGGGGCAGCAGTCTTGGGCACTGACATGGATTGGGGGTTACAAAACTAACTTCTACAGCCCAAGGCTGTGACACCGTACTGGCAGCTGCAATTTGCCTCTGTCCCCATGCATGCCACTGCTCTGGGTTCCCAGCTGCTTTTTTATGCCTCTGTACATAATTAAGAAAAAGAATAGTCGAGGTGTATTTGGGCTGAAATTTTATAAAATGAAGCCTCTTGGTTTGCCATGTGATCATTCATATGGGGAATACATAATAGGTTTGAACCAATGCACAACTAGAGCATCAGTTCATTTCCTGATGGAGAATGTGGTTGCTTAACAGAAGCATCATCTTGCAGACAATATTCAGCCATTATAGAGGTATACTGAGATTTAAGGCTTGATAAAGTAGAGCATTCTCCTTTTACTACAACAATATTTTTCCCCCCAAGCCCTTCTGTTTTCCCCATGTAATGGCTATCCTCTTGACCCTGCATTCAGCTGCCTGCCTTCCAGCTGAGAATGTACTGTCCCATCCAGGCTGTGAGGCCTTGTCCCTCAGCCAGTCTAAAAGGATGCAAGTCAGCTATGCAAGGTGCTGCCTTCTAAAAACAGGCTATGTTGGCTGTCTCTGAGGGGAGAGGAAGAAGAGGCAGCAGCAAGTACCGTGCAATATATGGACAGAAGAGAAGTGCCTCCGGTTACATGGAGATTTTAGAAAACCAGTACAGTATGAAAAAACTTAAAGCCCAAGTGGATAAAGCCCTTATTTCCCTTTCAGTTTTTCTTTTTCATTTCTTCCACAATGCAGCATTATTATGAAAGTGATATGCATCAGCAAAGTTACAAAGATTGCTTGTTGCATGTGTTTAAACTCATTCATTTGACCCCAAATAATTAGTTGATTTTAAATTTTAAAAAAACTACAGAAAAGCTGCAGTCTATGGTGAAGATTTTGGGTTTGCAAACCAAGGTCCACCTCTGATCCTTGCTTTTATAAAATCACAGAGCTCCCTCCAGTACTTCTTTACGTCAATGGAACCCATACTGCCCTGGTCCATTGCAATTATGATGTTTGGGATGAACAGAGGAATTCCTGGGGAAGTTATGGGAATGCATGTTTATGCTGATTTTTTTAGCACTTTTTAAAACAGTTGTTTATTTAGAAAGTAGAGCTTAAACCTGTGGGTGACTTCCTCTTCAATATATTTTCTTATGAAGATATTTATAGCAAAGTCTGGTCTATGGGGAAATCAATGCCATTATTAATGGGTCTTAATTCTAAGGAAATACAGAATAATCATGACCCACAATTTCTGTTTCATGGGCATTCCTGGTACAGCAGTGGTTTTCCATAAGAATAAAAGGGTTTTTTTTTTTTTTTTAAATGATTCCAACTATTTTTGCCTGTACAAATTCATTGTTCAGTGCTATATTTCAATAGCTGACAGAGACCAGATTTAATGTCATCCATTTTAATACCAGATGGGCCTGCACCAAAACCCCAGACCAAATACTCCTGCAGGTTGTGGAAGTTTAGATTTATATATGAATTGTTCTGGGCTCAATCAGTCAGTGGGGCTGGCTGGTAGAAGGAGGGGCCGGTTATTCAAGAAACTTTTTTGGACACACTGAAGCTGCCTGCCCACATATCTGTTCCAGATCTCCAAATGAGTGGGGAGAGAAGGGAGGGAGAACCGACCTGCAATGCATTTGAGCAGAATAATCTGTGCCCAGAATCACATGGAAGGGCAGAGAAGCTGTCAGCTCAGTGGGGGTCCTCTGCTGTGGAGGAACAGAAGACCCAAGTGGATGCAATTTCAGAATGACCAATTTACTAATTAAATTAGGGTCTCCACAGTTTACTATTCATTTTAATTAAGTTGTTAAGCTAACACCACAGAGATATTTCTTTTGGCTACCTAAAACTCAGGAGGTATGCTACTGCCTCAGTGTTTTCTGTTTCTTTTGCTTTTTAGCCCTCATGGCTGCAATTCACAAGGTTGTGTGCACAGACTACTCTGCTCAAGTGCATTGCAGATGGGTTCTCCCTCTTCTCCCCACTCATTTGGAGATCTGTAACAGGTGCATAGGCAGGCAGCTTCACTGTGGTCAAAAAAGTCTCTTGGAAAAGCAGCCCCTCTTGGAGCCATTCTAATTGAAGTGCCTGCAGCCTGCCCCTCCCCCCAAACACACGTATGTAACCCGGGCAGTACTTCAAGGAGGTACCCCCTCTCCAATTGAAGGGATCAAAGCAGGTGCACAAGCGCTGTGGGAGGTGTAGGGACTCTCCTCCCCCTATAGAGCAGAGCCAGACCACCACTGAGGACTTAACCATATACCTTTTAATGAGGGAACAATACTGGGAACATAACAGGCATAAATAAGGGGGTATAGTGGACACTACAATGCCCAAGGGGGCAGGATTCAACAAACGTTAGACACTTACAATCATTGACAAAAGACAGGGTTAACAAAATATAAAACACAAAACAGCAGAGCAAACAATACTGGTTGGTGAAATATAAAAGGCACAAAATACAAAATGTCAAGGGACAAAGAAATATAGGGCCTAGGTACCTGGAGAGGGAGAAAACACAATGGCCCCTTTCCACTACAAGATTTGCTCCTTGTTTGCTTACTCACCCCAGCTGGGACTTGAACTCAGATATCTCATGTGGTAGACAGAAACACTACTACCCAGCCACCACTGGCAGCCCCTGCTCCAAACTGCTAGGGGTTTTGACCTTTCCAGAGCCCCCGCCTCACGTTGAGCTGCCTGACCTCTGATTGGAGGAGCTGGAAGCCGAGCTGGGAACCTCTCAGGTTGCTGCTCAGATCCTTGCTGGAGCAGAGGAACCTCTCTTGCTGGCCACAGCCTCTCGTAGGCGATCCTGGAGCCCAGCAGGAAGCCTCTCCTGCCGGCCACACGCCATGCTGCTAAGAGTCCAGCTGCTGCCTACAGGTCCTGCTCCTTCAGGCTCTTCTGGGGCAACTGTTCCCACCCCACTGGCTCAGCTCTTGAAACTCCTTCCTTGTAGTCCCTCACTGGTCTCTCCCTGAGTCAGCTGCGCTGTCCCTTTTATCCCCCTCCAGGTGACCCAAGGGGTGAATCAGGAGACATGGAGGGTGAGTCTCTGGGGCCTGATTGGTGAGGAAAGGAAATCCCAAGTCCTCCAATCATCTTTTGCCCTTTCAAAACTCCTGGGCTAGGTCACTACCAGCCAGCCCATCACATGTACAAACACCCATAGTGTCAGGGGTACAGCCAAGATGTAGGAAGTCAGAGTTTGACCCTGGAGGATCACAACCTAGGGGACCAGGAACAGACAAGGTCAGGAAAGCAGGTCTGGAGCACAAGGGTCAAGGAGCTGGCAAAGTAGTCTGGAGTCTATGGGGTCCAGGCTGGAGCCAGTAGATAGGAAACCATGACAACAAACCAGGAACAAGGAGGAAGCCAGCACATAGGGAACAGGAAACTAGGAACAAACAAGCAGGACCTACGACACTGGAGACAAACAGGCAGCAAGTAGGAACTGGGAAACTAAGAACAAGGGGTCAGTAGCCCGAAGCTAGACAGAGTTCTGGTGACAAGCCTCCAGGGCTCTGAAAGGGCTGCTGATTATAACTGGTCAGCAATGTCCATGCAGGCAACTGAGGCCAGCTGGGGTAGTTAGGCCACTGACAGCCAGGCCCATTCAGTAACTGAAGCTAGCTGGGGGCAAGTTAGCCTGTTTGTTACACTGACTCCTGATACTGTGGCAGAGAACCACAACCTAGTCTTCTGGTCCCCATGTGCTCTTTAGCTCACCAGTAGCAAAAGGGGTGATTGTCTTTTCACCTGTTCCCTCTGATAGATATTTGTTATGCTTCTGGAAAATATCTGCAATGCACAGCTAGTCATCTGCTCTTCCCAGTTTGGCTTCATTTTCTCACACTACAAAATTTGTTCTAAAAAATATCACATTTTCCAATATCATTTTCTGATTAGCAGCTGCATCTTACAGTGATTGTGTGCTATTCCATCTTTGCTTTCCACAAAAGGATGAGGGTTTCTTTATCTACTGAGTCGCACATGACACCAGAAAAAACTATTTTTCATGCTTTCACCTTGAAGCTCCATACAGCCATTACCACATTTTTGGTTGAGGCAGACAGGACTCCCTAGGAGGCAGTCAAGCATGTTTCTTATCTGAATGGAGAGGCTCCTGCTGGGAGATATATGACTCATTTTTTCACGGCTCTTGAGTGTGTCCTTGGCCCACCACCCTGGAGGAGGAGATATGGGTTGAGATTTTGACACTTATATTCCTGTAAATCCAGCCTACTTCAGATGAAGCAAAGGCCATAAAGAAAACCAAAACCAAGCAGTGTGCATTCTGCTTGGTTTTGCTTAACATCTTCACAGCACATACTAGCAATACGCCACCAGGTCACTTGGACCTGTTCTTTTGAAACAAAAACAAGCACAAATTCTTAAAACCAGCAAACCCTAAAAAATGGGTTTTAGGAAGGTGAACAAGCTGGCAAATTGGGATAATCATTCTAATTTTAGGGGCTGTGGTGGTTATTATCTGCAGTTGTTCTAAATCTCTCTTAATCTCTGCAGCAGGACATTTCTTTCAAGAGCAAAGCTAAATTGCATCATAATATCAGATATTTAAGCATAACTCCACTTTTGATATTTAGTGGGCACTTCTGATTATAATTTCATGGTACCATACAGACTTCTGCTCATTCTTGTCTTACTCAGAGCGGGTATTGAAAATTCTGAACCAGCCAGGTCAGAGCTGAGGAGACTCAGTCCCATGAAAGAAATGCAACTCACACAGTTAGGCACACAGTTTTTATTACTGCCTGATTAGCTAAACCAGGGGTTGTCAGCTGGGGGTACACAAACCCCTGGGGGTACTTGGAAAGGCCCTAGGGGGTATGCATGGTCAGGCAGGGACAGAGCACCGCCACCCACCATCCCGTGCTGCTGCCTCCCAGGAGCAGAACCGGGGTGGGACAAGGGGAGTGGCGCCCCTCTGCAGGTCACACAGGCACTGCCCAGCTGGTCAGATGCTGGGGGGGGAAGGAGGGGAAGGGAAGTTGCATGCGGTGGCATCTGCCGCCACTATCCACCACCCTGCTCCGCTGCTCCACATTCAGCTGTGCTCCTTTTCCCTCCCCCTCGCCTGTTCCATGTCCAGCTGCCAGGGGTACACTTAGAAAAAAAGTTTGAAAACCCCTGAGCTAAACAAAATGGCTTAGGAAATAATTTGTCATGGTATATCTGTTTGAAAACCCAAAACATGAACAATTGGAATGAAGAATAAATATGGCCCCTGTTTTTTAACCCACAGAAGGGGATATCTAAGACCAGTTGTTGAGAGTATTGACAGGAATCTTTATACACAATGTATAACACCCAGGAATCATGTGGAAGTACAATTTATGATGGTTCATAAGTTGCACAAAGTAGCATAGCCCTGAGTAGCGCACTGCAGCAACAAAAGAACACTGGAGTGCAAGGATGCCTGAGCCTTGCCTATTTTCCCTTGGTTGTTTCTGTACCAGAGACTAGAGGGAGGTAGTATCAAGATGACAATATTTAATTTATGGCATCTAGGGGTTTACCCTATGCTCATGAGAACAGATGAATGAGGTTTCTCCTTATCCTGTACTGCTTATCTGGTCCAAACTGCAAGGAAGTAAGGAATTAGGCCTACACTTCCATGAATGAAGCTTACAGTGGAAGTGTCTGCCATATACATTTCTGTATTTTCTTATTGCTTGCTTGATTATATGTCAAAAAATCACAGAATTATGGAAAAGTACAGCTGGAAGGAACCTCAGGAAATCATCTAGTCCAAGCCTGTTGAAGGCAGGATCATTGCTATCCAAAGTGCTTTTCTAACCTATTCCTAAAACTATACCAACAACCTTGTTGCACAACTAGAGGCATTGCCCCAAAACACCAAGAACACCCTAACCTGCTCCACGTAAAGCAGGGAGACAAGGGAATTGTCGATGCCCCGCCACTGCAAGGGTTATTAAAATACAATGGAGAGTTCCAAGAAATTTCAAACCAATATTGTGTATAAGTGTACACATGTATAAGCTGCTTATGCCTGGGGTTCAAGTCTTCCAGAACTGTTAGGAGAACAGACTCAGCTGAAGTCTCACGCTCCTGGCAGTTACCAGCCTCTGAGGGCCCACATAGTGAGCCTGGGGCTGTTATACAGGCCTTTCCATTTATATTGGCCTAACTATTTAGTCAGTCTTGCTCAAGTGCTGTTTGTTTTTGTTTTTACAGCAGGGGAATCTCCTCAAGTAGCTGGAACAGTAATTGATGAGCCATTATCTGAATACTAGCAAATTGCCCATCATGAATGATGGAGCGGGGGTCGTGGGTAGGCAGAGACGGAGTGCTGCCACCCAGAGCCCTGCGGCGCTGCTGCTCTGCCTCCAGCCCCTTGCACTCCCCTGCCTCCTGTGTCCTCCCCTGCCTCCTGCGTCTAGGCCCCCTGCACCCCCCCTGACCCCAGCGTTTCCCTGCGCTCCCTGCATCCAGCCCTGTGCGCCTCTCCTGCGTCCCCCCAGCCCCCACATCCGATTCTGTGCACCCCCCTGCCTCCTGCATCTGGCCCTGTGGTCCTCCCCACTGCTCCTGGTGTGGCCCTGTGCACCCTGCCACCCCTTGTCACTCCACCCCGTGCTGCTGCTGACTCCCAGGAATGGGGGGGAGAGGAGCTTGCATGTAGTAGCAGCTGCTGACACTGGGCGGCACAAAACATCCCCCCTTTCCCTGCCTCCCCTCCCCATCTCATCCCTTCCTCCCCGCTGCCTCCCCCTCTCTGCTGGCTGTTGTTGGGGGTGGGCAGTGACCACAACGGCAGCATCAGGGGGTGGGGGCACAGCAGCAGCAAGGGGGCGCTGCCACCAGAAATCCCTTCTTCCCCTTCCTGCTCCTCTCCCCCACTTCCTCTCCTCTTCCCCGCCACCTCCCCCTCCCTGGCAGCTCCATTGCCCCCTCTGCCTGTAGTGCTCTGGGCCCTCACAGCCAATTGTGCACACCCTCTCAGCAGCGCATGTGCAGTTGGCCCAGAGTGTTATGGACAGACAGACAAAGGCTTTTATTATATTAGAATGTTGAGAGTCAAAAACAAAGCTCACATGGATCAGCATGAAAGCAGGGCTGTTTCTACTTTAAGGACTGGTACTGCAGGCCCCGCTTTGGTAGGTAGAGCTAGAACCAGTTAGACCCAAATAAAGACTCAGGCCCAGATCCATAAATGGGACTTAGATGTGGCAATGCTCACCACAGCCACATATTAACTTTTAGGCACCCAGCTTTGGAAGTGGAAGTCACACACCTGATTTAGGAACTTTAGAAAAGGATTTGTAAGAACAAGCATGCGGAGTGGGGAATTACATAAGCCATCCATTGGAAAATGCTGAAGAGGGGTGTGTCTGAAACTCTGTTTCTTTCCCAGACTTAGGCATCTACCTACAGCCCTGAGTTAGGTGCCCATGTAAGATGAATTCACAGCCCCAAACCCCTCACAGACATAGGTACCTAAGTTATCCCTTTGGTACGGAGGGCAGGCTCATTCTTTTCTTTTAAGTGTCAGCACACCCACTCAGATAAGAGCCTAGTGATTAGAGCACTTGCCCAGGAAGTAGCTGATCTGGCACTTCTAGAAGAGCCCTAAGGGTTCAGATGTATGCCCCGCCTGCTCTCCCAGCTTCCAGCTCTATATGTCCTAGAAGAGTGTCCTAACCAGCAGGCTAGAGACAAGACAAGGTTCTTAATGGTGTGGGGGTGTAATTTTCCCCGCCTGCCTCTCCTGTTGAAGGTGCATCATTGTAGAGAAAGGTATCCAAGCAAATGAGAGATAGAAAGCAAGCAGGATCATGATTATGTAGCAGGCCTGTGCAAAGCAGTTAGTATTCCCTTCAGATTCGGCTGATTCGGGGGACGGTGATTTGAGTCGGTGATTTGAATCACTGTCCCAAATTGATTCGGCTGAATCTGATTCAGAGATTTGGCCACAGCCAAATTGGCTGAATCTTTGAATCAGCCTCATCCCCTGCCCGCTGTCAATGGCTGCCCCACCTGCTCTCCCAGCTCCTGGCTCTTTAAAAAAAGCCAGGCACTCACTGGCTGCTGCCAGGTGGGAGGATCCCTGCTGCCCCCCCTGCCCCACACTGCTAGGGGGGCTCTTCCATGAGCCCCCTAACCTCTTCTTGCTCTCACAGCCCCCACATGACTGCCCCACCCGGCCCAGTTCCTGACCTTAAAAAAAAAAAAAGCCATGACTCACTGGCTCCTGCCAGGCAGTGGGTGATCCATTGCTCCACTCTGTGTGGGGGCTCTTCCATGAGCCCTCAGAAGCTCCAAGGCTGCTGTAGCAGCTGGTGAGTTTGGGTTGTTTTATTTTTAAAGGGCTGGGAGCTGGGGCGGGCATGGCAGCTGTGGCGGGGCTGGGAGAGAAGGCGGGGGTTGGGTGGTGCTCAGGGAGGCTGGGGGAGCAGGCAGTGGATGGGGCCTGGTAGAGGTCCCCCCATGTCCTCTCCCCACTCCTCCAGTTCCCCTCCCCCAACCCCTATTTACCAGCATGGGGTCCAGGTCCAGCTCCCTGTGGGAGCAAGTGGGGACTGCCTGAATCTCCAAAGCTCTCTGAATCTTTTCCAAATTGATTTGGAGAGCTTCAAATCAATTTGGACCTTTTATTTGGTCTCCTGATTTGATTCAGATTTGGAGATTTGGCTACTGAATCAGGCTGAATCTCCTCCAAATTGAATCAGCCCCTGAAGCTTCACATAGCCTTACTGTGTAGCTGTGATGAGGATATTCTATTGGAAAGGGAGTCCTGGGTGCCAGCTTATACCCCAGGCCTGTGCATTTTCAATTAATAGTCAATGAATAAAATACATAAATGGAGTTGGGCGCAGGGAGAAAAACCAGATCTCCTTTTTCCTAAGGGAATTCTCTTACCATTGGGCTACAGAGTCACAGGCTCTCTTCCCGGCCTAGTGGATCTTGCTTTCTTGATGCACTGAGATCCAGAATCAACAGGAAGGGTGCCAAAACTCACCACTTATCTAGCCTAGCCCATCTGGCATTCAGACACTCCTTTGGGAGATGTTTGTTTCTGCCACCTCAAGCTGAAGAGGACCTAGAAGTTAAGTCTCCCATTTCCTGCACAAGGTTCTAACTATTAGGCTATCATAAAAAATGGTGAACTTCCCTACCTCCTCCTCTAGCCATTTTTTTATATAGAAATAGCCCTGGGTGTGGTGTTCTATATGGAACTCAGTGCTTTTGAGGTGTTAGGCATGCTCTGAGCCCCCCTCAAGGAGATGTGTAGACCCAGAGTTCATGAATCCTAAATTAATCCAGGTAGCCAGTAATTATTAGAATGCTTGGTTTCAGAGCCAGCCTTGGGGAAAATGGTGCCCTGGGCAAACTTGTATTTTGTTGCCTCCCCTCCTTGTAAGTCAGCAGTACTGCTGTAGGTAGAGGCAGAGGCAGGCAGGCAATTGTGTGGGGTGCACTCTGGCAGGAAGGTAGAGGGGCATGGTGCGCCAAGCAGGTGGGCGGGCAGGTGCTGCTGCTGCTGTATGGGAGCAAGGGGGGTGGACTGGAGCAGGTGCCACCCTGCTTGCACATGCTCAGCCTAGCTCCTCCTGAGCAGTGGCTGGAGGCAGGGGGTTGGCTGGGCTGGGCACTGCTCCTCCTCTCTGAGGCAGGGAGAGGCTGGGGTAGGGCAGAGCAGGGGGAGAGTGCTGTTGTGAGCATGGGCTGCTCAAACATGTGTGTGCATGTATGCACATTTGTATGTGTGTTTGATGACCCCCTGACCTTGGTGCCCTGGGCAGTTGCTCACATCACCCACCCCTAAGGCTGGCTCTGCTTAGTTTGGTCAAGATGGCAGTTATTCTAGGTATGTAAATGGGTGCTGACAGTGTCTCAGGTCGTTAAGTAGTTAAGCAGTTGTTCTGCGGATCACTCACTTGGATTTAGGTGCCTAAATTCTACTAAATTTAACTTTTGTTACCTAATTCTTATTTCAGATCTGGCCCTGAGCCCTTTACTGAATCTAGCCACCAGTGACTATCATGGATGAATTTTCTTGCTTAAGGTCTAGTGACATGAGCAAGGGGTAAAATGACTGAATTCTAATTTGATTGTTTTTCACACTAGGCAAAAGAACACCATGTCAAATTATCTATATTTATTAAACCTTTTAAAACCTGGTAGAAATGCTTGGTTTACATTATTAAACCTTTGGAAGATCTGCAAAAATGCAGTGCTGCAAAATGCATTCTCCCCAGCTGCTTTAAAGTGACCTTGATTACTTCAATCCTTTCTTTGAAAACAAAAACATGCACTTGGAATGTTAATTACTCCATGGTTAGCAGCCTATCAGGCTTGGTTTTAATTTGTGTTAATGACAAAGCATATTTGAGGAGGAGAGAAAAAAATACATAATTCACCATGGAAATTTCACTGTCAGAGTTTTACTAGAATTTTTCTCATTGCTTTTCATATGAAGTGTTTTTATGGGGTGTGTTAAAGAGACACTGTTACAAGCAAAACCAGTACCTCACTGAATTGCATTAGAAGTGATAGCTGAAAAACTAAGTGCAAAGAAATATATCAGAATATAGTATCTATCCACGACATTTATTGCTTTAGTATTGTATAAAGTTAGTCCCATGGTTTATACCAGCTGTGGAGGCAGCATAGTTTAAGCACAGGGAGGCAAGAAGCATGGCCTCTTGATTTTTAGTCCTGGATTTACCATGTAACAAGACTGGGTGTGCTTCTGTTTGCAAAACTTATTTGAATGAAACAGTCTTGGTTTTACAATGGTGGGGGGAGGGGGTACAGGCATTACACTTAGACTGGTCTAAATGATCGGAAATTTATCTAAACCCATAACTGTATAGAAATTTGGCACACACAGACCTGTTTAAAAATAGTCTAAGAGATCTAAGATAGACCTGGTTCAAGGTACAGTTATTATTATTATTATATTTATTATTATTTAAGTTATTATTTAAGTTAGACCAGTGTATTGAACTTCTGAGCCAGCACAGCCCGTCTCCCCAGCCCTGCCTCCAGTCATCTGTCAGCCACAGGCTGGCAGCAGGGTAAAGGGAGGCATCTGTGTCCCCTGCATGAGCCCCAGGGTTTGGGCACCTGAGTCCCCGGTCTGTGCCCCCATACCCTGTCATGAAGCACCCCACCATGTACACACAGACCTGATACCGAGCCCAGAAAACCCCCTATGCTGAGCACAGCTCCATGGACCCGGATCCTAGCTCCTGCATACCCAGCTAGGGATCCCATGCCCCTGCACTTGGGTACAGCCCCACAGACCTCAACTCTGGCACCCGCACATCCAGGCAGGGACCCCTATGCCCCCATACTCTGGCACAGACCCACAGACCCTGACTTCGGCTTCTGCATACCACATCTCAGAGACCAGAGTCAGGCACCTTGCTACCTGGACTCCATCATGGACCCCTCCCACCAAGCAGGTGCTGGTATGGGCGGCTTGCCTCTGGTGGGTCAGGGTAGTGGGGCTAGAACATTGGCATTGAACCTGCATGGATATCCGTGGCTTGGCCACTCCTGGCAAGTACCCAGGCCATGTGAATCTAGGGTGCTGCAAGTCTTTTTTTGCCCGCAGCTACAGGGTCCCAGAGTACTGGGTGGGTTTAGCAGGGGGAAGGGGCACTGAGCATCCAAGCCAGGGCAAGCAGGCAGATGTCCCTGGAAACTTCAGAAGATTGGGTTTGTCCAGCTGTTTCCATGTCGCACATAGAGGACACTGGAAATTTCCAAGCTGAGGCATAGGGCATTGCCAGAATCAGGGGGTGTCTGCTGGAAGCCCCTGAAAAGTTTGAGATTATGGGGGTGGCTTGACCAGTGGAGCCCCAGTCACTCTGAAGCAAGGGCCACACCCAGCTGCAGTGAGAGGGAGAGCCATGCGCTGGTACTCGCACCTATGTGCATCCACCCGTCCTTCCATCCATCCCCACTCCCAGCCTTCCTTCTATCCTTCCATTCACCTCCTCATGGCCAGACCTTCACCCAGCCATGGATATGGAGACTCCATGGGCACAGCCGCAGTCCATGGATGAACCCATCCCATCCTTCTCCACTACCCAACCCTGGTCATACAACTGGAACTATGGGGAGATGAGGGATCTTGTCACTATCTGGGGCAAGGAGGAGATCCAGCACTAGTTCCAAAGGGGCACCAGAACAGGGATGTCTTAAACTGTATTACCCAGCAGATTCAGGTATGGGGCCCCAACAGGCACTGTGTGCAGTGCCATGCCAAGACTAAATGGTTGAAGATGCAGTATACATTTGTGAATGATGCCAACAAAAGGTCCAGAGTCCAGAGGCAGACCATGCCCTTCTATGAGGAGCTATCCTGCTTCCTTGCCAAGGACAGGGGTGTCAAGAATCTGCACACCTATGGCACCACCAAGGGGTGGGAGGAGTCATCAGCAGGGACGCCACTGGAGGAGGAGGTACAAGGAAGCCCTGGGACAACAGGACAACTGGGTGACCAGGAGCAGGTCTGCGGCAAGAGGTCAGCTTCTGGAGCTGGTACACAAGGAGTCCTCCCCCATTGGTGCTGGTTTCCACATCATCACAGGATGTGGGAGCCGAGTTCACCTGTAGCTGGACCTGAGCACTCTTGAGACCTTTGGTCTGGTTGAGAGCAGGTAGCAGGTCATCCAGGGGCAGGGGGAAAGCTCCAATGCCATAACAATTGAGACCCATGCCCCCCACTTCATGAGAGCCCCTCCCCCTAGTCCCCAACCCCATAGACAGCAGCTGGCCATGTGGGCTCGAGGACACCATTCCTCACACAACTGCCATGGGTGTTCCTCTTCCACTTTTCTGACACCTCCTTGCCTCCCTTCCAGATGTGCAGAGTGCCCCCCAACCCCTCACTACCTATAGTGACTGCTTCTGCAGCATGACCCACAGCCAGCCCTTCCCTTCACACTTCTGCTGATGAGTCAGGTACTGACTGAGGACACCATGCAGCCTGGGATGGTATGGTTAGCACATGCTCCACTTGGCCATGATGGATACCCAGTCACTGGGGGAAATGTGGAGCTCCTGGGGTGTAAGGGGGGAAATAAGGGGGAGCAGGCTACAGGCCATCCCCATAGTCACAGCCATCTCTCAGGCCACTGTAGCCAAGAATCCCACAGGGGGTGAATTGCCCTAGCCTGACTGCTCAAAGCACAGGGCCCCAGGCCACTAAATTCTTAAGAGGCTTCTGTCTTTCAACACTGGGTAGACCAGTCACCCTCTCCCCCCTGACCTGCCCCCCATCCTGGACACCAGCTGAGGTGCCAGGCCCCCTGCCCCTAGCCTTGGGTGGTTAGCAGCCCATCTCCCACTCTGTAGGAACATAAATCTGCCTCATTTGTATCCCCCTGCCCTATCTCTCAGGGCCATGCTCATGCACAGAAGTGGAGCCTCCTCCCAGCTGGCCAAAGCATTGGTACTGAAACAGCTCCCCCTACCCCTTGCACTCACAGAAAGGCACTAAAAGAGTTTATTGAGGTCTGCAGATGCAATGTAAAAAACAGGTACAAGTGCCAGTGCTCTGTACCCCACCCTGGTTGGCAATGCCACAGGCCTGGGTGGCAGAGATGACACTGAGGTCAGGGACAGGAGATAACATGCAGTTTATCTATGAGAACCACTGGAGTTTCAGTACAGCAAGAACAAGAAAAATTCCCCCTTGCCAAACAACCCCTCTCTTTCCCCGCTCCCAGTCCAAGAAAGGCACAGCTGTGATAGCAGGAGTCTCATGTGGGAACCGTTATCTAAGCTGATCTGTTTCTGCCACCAGGGTTGATTTGTTCACCTGGAGGGGCTTGTAAGTGGCACTCCAGCATCTTCCCCCCTCCCCTCTGATCTGATCCCTGGGGAAAATCCATGTGCGTCAGGTGACTCCAAGTGTCACAGCGCAGGCAGTCACTGTACTGTCCCCTCAAGGCAACTCCCACCCCTTCCTGCAATTGTGGCCCCACTGTAGTCCTGGACCCCGCCCTAACCCCTGAAAGCAAAGCAACCTCCAACCCCACCCCTCCTGGAGTATTCGAAGTAGAAGAACGGTACTGGAAAATGAAGGACAGTGCATGGCAGGACTCTTCTTAGGCAGCTGAGGTCTGGGGAACCTCTCTTGGGTTCAAGTCATCGGTTCCGCAGTATGCCATCATCTTCCCGGGGGGGGCTGAAGTGGGCTAGACAGAAAATTGAGGGGGGCTGCACTATACATCTTCTGGCCTAGTATACTTATTAGTTTTAACAATACCCACTTAAACATGTGTTTTATCTATGTTATCCACAAAAGGAGAATAAAAATATATACTGTATGCAAACAGATTGGTCTGGGCTGGGCTAGGAGTGTTGCACCTCTGTGGGCTGCAGGCAGAAGCAGGGTAGGCTCAGCTGCATGGGGCAGGTGGCAGCAGCCTCAAGAGGAGGCAGGGGGCTTAGACAGGGGTGTCACTGGGGGGGTGACTATGGGGGGGGCTAAGGTGAATTTTGGGGTGTCTGTAGCCCCCCAAGCTTCCCCCTAGTGCTGCCCCTGGTAGTGTGCCAATAGCTGTGGCAATTGTGAAGGTGTCTGTGGGCATCAGTTCATCATAGTGGAACTACAGGTAGTATGTGAGGTGGACTCTCACATTGAATGGCAACATTGGCTTCCCCAGTACACTGCCAAAGCAGATGGTCCCCCTTCAGCTGTTGAACACCTCCCAGAGGACCATGCCCTGCAGCAGGAGCGGGGTGTATTGGCTGGCGTTCCCTTGAGAGTAGTAGTAAAAGTAATCTTTCCAGGCCCAGCTGACTCTCACTGAAATATCAGAGCTGAAGTATTGCTCCTACATGAATACAACACTGAAATGCCTCTCCTGTAAGGGAAGAATGGTGGGGCTGGGGTAGTGTAAGAGCTCTGCTGGCATTTCCCAGAGTGATCAGTCCCTTCTTGCTCCAGGGATGGTCCAAGTCCTTATTGGACCCTGGGTCCCTGAACCCTCTGAGGGAGCAGAGCAACTGCCCACTGCAGTGCCTGGAGGGGGTGCAGCCCCTCCCTCCCTGGCAACCCATCCCAGCACCACTGCAGCACAGCTGGGACCCTGGTCTCTGCTCCACCAGGTGTAGAGAAGTGGTATGGCTCCTGGCCCTGGGTGGGGGAAGGGTCCAGACAGAGGACTTACCATAGCTACCTTGCTGTCTCTGTGTGAGAGCCCAGACAACTGCTGGGAGGGTCCTAGATACCTGCTCTTATACTTCATTATATCAGCAAAAGTTGCAACCCCCACACAAAGATTGTGTGTCTCCCCTGTCTAACTGCAGAGATGCCACCTATGCGAGGGAGGATGGTGCAGACAGGACATGATGCTGGCACAAGGCCAGGGGCCACACAGCTGCATAGTGCATGAGGGGTATCTGTAGGAGGTGTTAAAGAAGCAAGGATGAGGTGCTGCAGGCCTTGGTCACTACCTCCAAGCTCTCCACATGCACAGCTGATTCCTGGTACCAGGAGCTACGGGAACGGCACAAGGAGGGACTCCAGATGTGGAAGGGGGACATGTTCAGGCTGGGGGGTGCCTATGCCTAGGTTGCCAAGGTACAGGAACAGGGGCTTGAGATGGCCACCTGCTGTTTCGACAAGGCAACCTGGGCCTCTGTGGAGTGGCAGAGTCACAGCACCAGGAGAAGGAATTTATGGACAGGGTGCTGGATTGCTTGCATCCACCTATGACATGCCTTACAGGCACTAGCACTGCCTCCTGCAGACAGCCCATAGCCCTTCCAGCTGGGAATGGCAAGTGAGGCTGCCATCCAAACCCCCATGGCATGCCATGCCCCTCTCCAGGGACCCTTCCCAGGGGCTACAGGAACAGGGGTCCTAGGGGAGGGATCCCTGAATGCCAGCTGGGGTGGAATACTTCCCATCCTGCCCTGACTGGGAGCTACTGGAGTGACAGGGGGATCTGGGACAGGAGGAGGGGCATGAGGGAGCTGGTTACCTGTGGTCCAGGGAAGCAGAGAGGCCCTAGGTGGGGTCTGCTGCAGTGTGCAGCAGTGGGTGAGGGGAGTGGGAACGGGGTGCCTGGGCCCCAATGCCAGGGCCATCAGGGATGCTACCCCCCTCCCAGAGCTGATCCGCTCCTCTTCAGCCCTGGCAGTTGCCTCTTGTATGCAGCCCCCCACAAGCAGTTCCAGGCCGGTTCTGAAGGGGCACAGGAGTGCTCACAAGCAGGTGAGAAACCAGCCCACCAGTCTGTCACTGGGACAGCGTCTGGCAACAGAGCCCACCGGCCCCCAGCTCATCCACCCACCAGCTGGGGAGTTTGGAGTGAGCTCTTCCAATCCCCGTGCCCCCCACCCAGGTCCTTGGTACTGCAGTGTGACATGAGCCCCAGGTATGGCTGAGAGTTGTGTGGCCAGGGTCCCTGAAGGGGGAGCCTGGGCCCTGGGGGCAGAGACCCAGGGACTGGGGTCCCATGGGGGAGAGCCAGGAGTTCATGGCCCTCACTGTGGTGTTGTCTCCTGCTCCGCTGCCTTCTCTCTCTGGCCCAGCAATTGCCTCCCTCCTGGCCCTGCAGCTGCCTCCTGCCCCTGCCCTACAGCTCTCAGATGGACAGTGGGTCCAAGATCACACATCTGGCCAGCTCCTGCATGGTGAAGTCCCTGGTCTTCACTCCCAAGTCTGTGAATTAGTGTGCCAGGTCTATAGCTCCCTACCCCATGCTCCCCTCCAAGGTTTTGTGTTAATTGAGTTCAGGCCCTGTGGCATTCCCCCTGACCCCACCCCCTTCCTGTCCTAATCACACCTTCCAGGTTATTTTGCGTCTCTGCCCCCACTTACACCCCCTCCAAAGCTTTGCTGGTTTGTGTCAATGGGAAGAGGGACCATGTTTTGCCACAGGCAATGTTCAACAGGTTTTTTTATTAAACATGAGAAAAAGTTGGTAACTGCAACTTTATAAACTAAGGCACATTTCTTTGTTGTGCTGCATTTCCCCGCATCCCAATGTGTGCCCCTAGAGGGGGGAGGGGAACAGTGTCCAGAGTTGTGGGTAGTGGTGCCTGGGATGCAGGGCCAGAGGAGCCCAGGTTGGAGATCTAGTGCATGAGCATGAGCACTCTAAGCCTTCTGGCCCTACTCATTTAGGGAAGGCTTCTGGTCCTCAAGGATGAGGAGGTAGTTGTCTAGCTGGCTTGGGGCTGAAGCCATGTCCCATGGTGACCAGCTGCCAGGTTATGTCCAGGTGGGGGTGCATGATATCCTGCAATCTCTGCTGAGAGTCACATAGGGTGAAAAGCAGGGCACACTGCAACTCCTGAGTCTCCGTACTTGGGTGTAGGTGGTGGGACACCAAAGCAGGCAGGCTGGACATAGAGGCACGTATAATTCACGATGGAGGGTACTTGCTCTGGGGTTCTTCTAGAAGCCTAGGGCTGGACGTTGAGGAGGGTCCACAGTGACATGGCAGGGAGTTGGGGATGTGCTTGCCTGTGCCCAGCAGCCAATCCGGGATGGCCTGGGTGTTTGGTTAATCTTGGAAGTTTCTGGCAGCCTGGGGAGTCCATGGGGCATGCTGGGAGGTATGCACAGTGCCCCCAACCTGCGGCCAATTCAGGTAGATATTGTGTCCCTCCACCCCCAACAAAAGGGCAAATGAGTATACTGTTCACTACCGATCTAACCTAGGCCACTTACAGAAAATTGTGTAACTTGGATCGATTCCTCCTTGGGCTTTTTGAACATCTATTCATGGCCAGAGAGGGCAATATTCTCTGACATAGGTCCTATGCCCAGTCCAGTTGCACAAAGTGGTCCTAAATTATTAGCATCCAGCATCTGGAGGAGGGGCTCTGCCTAGAGTTGCCCCCAGGAAACATATTGCAAACACTGGGAGTATCTTTACATGTGCTCCAGGGTGGTGGGGTGGTAGGCTGTCTTGGGAGCTGCTCTAATTAAAGCACCCACAGAGTCTTGTTCAACGAGCTTTAATTAAAGCACCCCTGCTGCCATTTTGAAGTATGGGGACGCTGAATACACATGGTGCTGAGGCCGCTGGAACATGCTAATTAGTACCCACCAGAGCAGGCATTGGGTACTCGTATAGGTGCTCTGGGAGTCCTAATGCATCACTTCTTCCTGAGACCAATGTAGGGACCTTGGGCATTCCCTCCTTGAGACTGTGGGCAGCTTGCATAGATGGCATCAACTTTAGGGATCCTCTAAAATGGGCCTGTAGGTTGAACTTGGTGTAGAATTGTCCCAGGATTGGAGGAAATGTAATGTTTAATTCACCTCCTGAGTTAAGGCCAAAAACTGCTCAGCAATTTCTATGCTAATATCTAGTTGCTCTAATACAAGATATCACCTCTTCCATGAGTTTTGATTCCTTTTGCCTCTAGACCAATATGGCTACAACCTGGATACCTCAGCACAGCTGATGATTTTGCTCAGAGAATCTACCTTAATGACAGCTACAATGCAGACAGTTCTAGCAGACATTGGGTCTTGTTTGGTGTGTCAGGTTTCTAGCAGACATTGGGTCTTGTTTGGTGTGTGGGGGTTGATTTTCTCTGACTGATGCTGCAGTGAGTAAGCAAAGCTGTAGTTTTAGGGTAGAGGAAAGAGCTGCAGCAGCATGAGTCAGTATTGAGCTAAGCAGATCCCTTGCTGTTATATAAGTGACCATTTTGCCAAATCTGCTTCCTTCCTGCCTGAAGAAAAGATGAATTTAATGCACTGCACTCTGACTGCTTTAAGTAGTCCAGATAGTTTCAACTTTCCCCCAAATCCATGTTTACATAGATTTTTTCCTCCTCTACTAAATCCTTTGAAATGTTCTAGTAAAGATATATAAAAAAGATAGGGAGTATTAAGCTACACTAGCAATTTTTCCCCACACTTATCCTTTTTCTAGGCCTCACAATACACTCTCTCTCTCTGTTTAGTTTTTTAGGTGATAAACTGTTTGGGGCAGGGATTGTCTTATCTTGTAAAGCAATGACCACTCCACCTGCCCTTAGCAAATAAAATACACAAACACAAAATGTGAGCATAATGGTCATGAGGAAAAATTAATTGGAACTGGAACCTGTGCAGGCTGCCTAGCACAGCTTTGCAAATACATCTCCATCCTGACCTTCAATATTCCTGTTAATTTAGTCCCAATGGAGGCTGCCACTTATAGTTTTCTGACACAGATTAAGGGTGAAATCCCGTTGCTATTTAAACCAATGGGAGTTTTGCTGTGGACTGCAATGGGCCCAGGATTTCAGCCTGCACATCTTATGGGGAAAGGTTAGTTTCCTAATTCATTGCATTGCCTGTTCCTATTGCTAGTACACTTGTTAAAGTAGCCAACCCTTTTTGGATATGGTATCTAATTTATTTCAAACTTGTATTATACCAAGTTCCTTTGAGAGGAAAAATGTCCTGTTAGTCCATCCAGTCAGTCTTCTTGCCCATAAAGAATTCTTTACTATAGTGTTATTACATGTAATTCCCTTTGAAATCCTCAAACCAGCAACTCTGAGGGGATTGAACCCCCCTATGACATATGACAGTGGTTCTCAACCTTGTTAGACTCAAGGTATCTCTCGGAAAATACCAGCTCTTAGCTCTGACAAAGTACGTTTCACAAACGAGCCTATGAACTACACTTCATCAATCTACTGGATACAAAAAATCATGGACTAAATATAGACATTGGGTTTATGACACGTTATAACCTGCCTCACATCTGACTCCCCAGGTAAGCCCTCCACTTTTTACAAGCTATTCTCATTCCCTTCCCCCAATCCCTGTCTCTCATCCTTTGACTACAGCTAAATTCACTCCCCTTTCCACCCCACGCCCCCTGCCCTCTGCGCCGTGCATCGGAGCAGCTTCTCTGCTCATGTATAGGCACCTAATGCTTTTTTAACTTCCGTGGGTAACATCAAGTTTCCATCTTGAATTCTTCAAAGAACTTCAGTTGGTGAACAAATTTCTCTGAAACAATAGGAAACAGGAGGTAGTGATGCCATAGGATTTCACTTGTTCACAGCCTGCACTGGCAGTTCTACCAAGGTGAACACCAGAGAGCTATGAAACCTACAGGGGAAGTCTTCATGCTACTGCAGCTGGGATGATACTGCTATCACTTGCCTTATAGAGAAATATCTTTTGTGAGCCATCCATGCAATCAGGTAAATGGCAATATTCATAACAGAGTATTCAGTGGATGCTGCAGATTGACATGTATTGACACATACTGATGAATCCATGACATACAGCATGCACACCACTATATTTTGTTCACAGTCTTGATTCACTGGAGGTTTTATAAATGCAGCTAAAAATCTAACCATTTTGAATTAAACAATGAGGCAGCTCTCCTAGCTAGCCCTTGTTGATTTTTAATTTTTTTCATATAACTTTCAAATTTGACAATATCTTCCTAGTTTTAGAGAAGCCCGAGCATTAGGGACATTATTCATATCATCCCATTAAGTTTTGATGATAATAATACAGTTGAGGCAGGCAGAAAGAGAGCAAGACAAGGTCAAATCTTTTTGCTTACATTGGTATAAATCTGGAATAACTCCCTTAGAGTCAGGGGGTGCATCTAGACATGCTATTAATGCAATATAAGCTTACTGCCTAGTAAAATACTGCACAGTAAGCCTTCCCTCAGAACACTTCTACAAGTGCACCCTGTTGGGAGCAAATCTGTTCCCAATGGGAGCAGTCCACTACAGGGCTGCTCCTGCTCCCCTGCAGGATCCAGGAGGAGCTCCAGGCTCCCCCGGTGCTAGCCTGTATGTCCATGCAAAGCGACTAGTATTCGCTTTGGATTTGGATTTGGCGGATCCGGGGGACAGAGATTCGATTCGGTGATTCAAATCACTGTCCCGAATCAATTCGGCTGAATCTGATTTGGAGATTCAACTGTCTTTGAATCAGCTGAATCTCCAAATTGGCTCCACCCTCTGCCTGCTTTCAATGACTGCCCCATCTGGTCTCCCAGCTCCCAGCTCTTTAAAAAAAAAAGAAAAAAGACCCCACTCACCGGCTGCTGCCAGACAGGCGGGCAATCCCTGCTGCCCCCCCAACTGCCCCATGCCATGTGGGGGAGCGGCAGGGGGGCTCTGCTATGAGCCCCCTGACCCCTGCCCGCAGCTCTAGCCCCCCCCATGGCTGCCCCACCCAGCCCAGCTCCTGGCCCTTTGAAAAAAAAAAGGCCCCCATTCACTGACTCCTGCTAGGTGGGGGGGTGATCCCTGCTGCTCCTCGCTGTCCCGTGCTGCATGGGGGGCTCTGCCACGGAGCAGTGGGGATTGCCCCCTTGCTGGGCAGCAGCCAGCAAGCGGGGGCTTTTTTTTAAAGAGCTGGGGCTGGGAGAGCGGGCGGGGGTCAGGGGGCACTCAGGGGAGCTGGGGGAGCAGGCAGGGGATGGGACCTGACAGGGGTGCCCCCGTGGTCCTCTCCCCACTCCCCCTTCCTCCAGCATGGAGTCCGGGTCCAACTCCCTACTGCAGTGAGTGGGGACTGCCCAAATTGGTGAAGTTCCCCGAATCTTTTCAAAATCAATTCGGAGAGCCTTGAATTGATTCAGACCTTTTAATTCGTCTCCTGATTTGATTTGGATCTGGAGATTTGGCCTCCGAATCGGGCCAAGTTTCCTCCAAATCGAATCAGCACCCGAAGTTTCACACAGTCCTACTCGCCTGGGGGCTGGCAGGGGACATGGGGGCTGGTCCCAGTGCACACGGGGCCAGAAGAGCTCTGTCAGCTACAGTTGCAGCTGTTTCCTGGCCCTGTGTATACTGGGAGGGGTCCTGATGTGCATGGGGCTAGGAGACAGCTGCCACTGCAGCCAGCAGAGCTCTTCCAGCCCCAGGTACATGGGGACACACAGCTGCCAGCCAGCCCAGTGTCCAGTGGGGTTTCTCCTTCCAGCAGGGGGCTCACCGGGAGCTATCCTGCTTCTGGAGCAACTGCTGGTGAATCCCTTGCTAGGTGGGGATTCTCTGCTTAGCAGGGGGCTGGCCAGGACCTGTCCTACTATTGGGGCAGCTGCCAGTGAGCCCTTGACTGGGTGGGGGTTTCCTGCCCAGCAGGGGCTGGCCTAGACCTGTCTTGTTCCTGGGACACAAGCAGGACAGAAAATTTGCTCCCAGTCAGCATCTACATGAATGGTACTGCACAGCAGCTACTGCAGAGTTAATCTACTACCTGTATTTACAGGTAGTAGAAAACAGTGTACTAGCCTAATTTACTGTGCAGTAGTTGCTGTGCACAGTTGCATGGTGACACCTTACTGTGCAGTAAATTAGTTTAAAGCGTCTTATGTAGACATGCCCAGAAGGTACAGCAGTGTGCCTGTGAGAGGAAAATCAAATCTACTATGTTTAACGTGGATATTTTTGAAGAAATGGCCCCTGGTTTGTTGAACTTTCTCTGTAATTCAGCAAATATCCTTACTTGTTCATTATTTATGTCTACTTTGTCAGTAGCGTTCCTGCTTAAAAGTACTTGGCATGAGATACTGTTTCTATGAACACCACACTTTCAAAATTCCTAGAACTCTTCTGTTCTTTGTAAGTAATTTCCGATACTTTGCTTTTTAAGATACAGTGTATGAATGGCACCCTGATGCATGTCTACCGAATGTCTAAGTAATGTGAATAGATTTCCAACATAAGACTAAATACTTATTTTTGTTAACTTAGTGGAGACCATTTGGTTTGGGGCACATTTGAATCATGACACAGGCATTTGAAATTAACAGAAAGCACTGCAGCCTGACAGAAAGTGCGGTCCATGAAATAAAAAATTAAGTGATAATCAACTATATATATTTTCTTGGTGTGCCCACTAGAGCATAGTATGACAGAAAGTCAGGTTTGACTGTTTTTTGTTTTTGTGATGAGTCTACCAATGCTGAAGAAAGTATATCCACCCTGAAAAAAAGTTGGTGCTGATCTGGCAAAAAATTGGTGCTGATCTGGCAAAACATTTCTAACCCTGGCAGGTCAGGGAACGTTGGCCTACAGGTGTTATCTAATGCATTGAAATAACGTAGCAATATTTTTTCTATGTTAAATTATGTCAAATATCAATAGAAAAAATTATAGGAAGTCCTTAGCAGTGGCTCCTTCTCTCAGTAAAATTATTTCTCCTCAGCAAAAAGAGGAGCCTTTGATTCCCTGGCTGGTATCACAGGCACTGCCAATTTCCACGCTGCAGATGAGCTGCGCATGTGCCCTGAAACTGAGTACAAAGAATACATTTAGACAAAGAAAAGGAAAATCTCATATTTCATTGGGACATTTTAGCTCTTCTTGAAGGGGCATAAAAGTGCTGCTTGTAATGCCAACAACAATCTGCTTTGCTAAGAGAGAGAACAACAAATATTCTTTCAGTTCTTGTGAAATTATTCAATTTTCTGCAGTTAAAGTTCTACACATGTTTAAATGTATACTTTAAGAAATAAAGCAACACTTACATTTTAAAGGCAGTTTACTCAATTGCTGTCTCGCTTTGCATTTTGCATTTCCAAATCTCTGTTTTAATTTTGGCTGTATTTCAGCAGCCTATATGGTCATAAACCGCTGGAGCTCATGATTAAGTATGCACATGGGCAGTTACCTCAGAGCAGCTGATGCATGGTAAAGCCTGTATCCTTTTAACTTGTGGTAAATTATTGTATGTCCATTTCCAAGGCTAAAAATGGATGCTACCTGGGAAAGAGGAAATTCTGTTTAGAAGAACTTTATGTGCCCTTTGCAACACGTAAGTGGCACAAATGGTCTATATTCCAGGCCAGGATCTGGGCCTTACAGAAGAGATTTTCGACAGAATTTCTTTTGAACACACAAAATGGATTAAGACTGTTCTGAGGCACTCAAAGTGCTGCATTATCACTTTACTTTTTTAATGGAATCTAAAAGTTTTTAACCTAGGTAATGGATAGTGCTTGAGCATACAAGCTTACATGCAAGGTTTTATAGGCACAGTTTCCAACAAAGTTTTCATTTCTTGCAAGTCAATTACAAAGAAGTAGTCTAGATGTATTTGAAGCTTAAGTTTTTAACTGAATCTAAAAATAACTTCACACACAAGTGAATTGATTCTATTATAATTACAAAAACCCCCCAAGAAAAGTATTCTGGTGCAGCTGGCCAGATAAGAAATTAAGGTTACAGAACTAAAAGAAGGAAAATTAACTGTGCCTTTCTTTATTTTCCGCTTTTTCTCTCTGGTGGACTGAGGCAAGGGAATTGGAATAAAATGAGAAAACTGTCAGTCTGCAATGCTTGACATTGGTAGGGTACTGCTGTGAAGAAGGTTTTGCACTGCTTAATGAACAGCAGTATCTATCCAGACTGGGAAATGATAAAAAAGAACAGGATTGAATGCACTGGCATTGTGAGGCTTCTGTTCTCCAGAGATGTGGTTTAGGTTACCTTTGGAAGGCCTTCTGTTCCCTTGGCTGCCTCTATTCAAGCAAGTCAGATACTCCCATTATGACCCAGGGACATTTGCTCCATTTTTTTCCACAGATGTTAACAGCTACTTCCAGAGCAAGTCAGGGCTGAGAAACATTCTCAGGAGACTGAATGTCTGATCCTAAATACTCTCCATTCATGGAACTCCTCCTGACCTCAGGAGGGATTGTGTATCGGGGAGGCCTGCAGAACTGGATCTTTTTTGGCTAAAAGGAGGCTCTGCTGAGAAACCTTCCAAGTGTGTTTTTTCTGCTTAAGTGGCACCAAGCTTAAGAGGTTGGGTGCTCCTGCTACTTTGAGAAGGCAAGATGCACAAGAAACAGCTTGCAGGTGTGGCAGGGGGAAGTTAGGAGCTACAGGCCCTAAAGGGGCTGGGTTAGTAGGATATAAAACCAGGGCTTAAGCTGAGCAGGCTGTGTAGCTCTGAGAGCTGTGGAGGGAAGAGCTCTGGAGCAGCAGGGTGCTTGACTGATATTGAGCTGGAGTAAGCAAGGCTGGTGGTTTAGGGATTGAGACTCTAGGGGCAGTGGAGGTCTCAAATAGCCTAGGAGTGGGCCCAGGGCCTGAGGGAGAGATGCCAAGGTCCAGGAGCAGGGCCACAGGCAGGGTCATGGAACAATACTCCATGAGGGGTGAGAGCCAGGGTTAGGGATCCATAGCCCATGAGGGCAAGAACAAGTATGGTCAGGAAGCCCGTATCCTGGGAGGTCTCAACTGGACTGGGAGTGGGGCCAGTGCCAGGGCCAAAGGCTGAGGAGGGGCCACAGCCAGAGACTGTTGGGGCTAAGGAGTGTGCACATCAAAACTGGCCTAGGAGCAGGGCCAGGGCCCTGGCAGAGGGGGTCAAAGGCCAAGGAGGGCTATTGCCAGGGACCTGCAACCCAGAAAAGGGGAGTGACAAGGCCAGAGGCTACTGTCTCTGAGAGGTGGAAATAGTATCAGGGACCCAGGGCTCTGCCCAGGAATAGCCAAGAGGGCTAAGTGCTTGGGCATGAGTGGAAGGAGACAGAGGCTGGAGCCTAGGAGGGACAGAGAATGCAGACCTGAGCTAGTGAGTGATCAGTAACATCTGTGAGGCTTGGACGTGGCTAAAGGGGAGATGAGGAGCCCTTAAGGTGATGAGCAGCGACATCTGTGTTCTCATTTGGGAAGCTCTGGGGCAGCCTCCCTTTTTATTAAAGCTAACTTCATCAAGGTATGGCAGATAGAAGGGGAGATTGCCCAAAGAAAGTAAAGTTGAAAAGGGCTGAGTGGGCTTCAGGGGCTTTGTGGCCACCCCTGGTGAGGACCCTGTTGCATCTCCTATCCCTGACTTTTCTCTTCGTATTTAGGAAAATTAGATTAAGGCTTAGTCTACCTAACAGGGCTGCAACTGCAGGTACCCTGCTGACAAAAGGAGTTTTCTGCTGCCAGGATTTCACCAGCTTCTTGAAATGGGCGAAGCTTTGCCAGCAGAAGCCTTCTTCCACAAGGAAAGGTGTGTCCATAATGAGCATGCTCCCAGCCTAGCCATGTTAGCTATGAGGCATGATTTTTCTCCCTGTCCTAGCTGATACAGTTGTGCTGGCAGCAAGCCTAAAATTAAGGTAGTGCTCTGGTTGTCCACTTTTTGTTGTGTTACTGTGGGTGCCTGCAGTCTCCACCCCTCAACCATACTGTATATCATTAACTTCTTCCTTATGGACTAAACTGTCAACTTAAGTATCTTGTTTTTATATTTAGGATTTGATTTTTTTTTGGAACTGATGATTTCATGAGGCCACTTCCAGTCCTACTTTCCTATGATCAGGGGTCCCCTGGATAAGATGGTGCTAGGGTGAGCACCCTTCCCTAACTGGGCCGGAATGGGATCATCAAGTCCTGGTCCCAGGCTGCACAATTCCACGACAGCATTTGTCTCAGATTATCAGTCTTGTGCAGGGATCCATGGGAAACAATGGGTTTCTCTTTGCAGGTAGGCAGTGTTCCAGCCTGCACGGAGCTTCTGGGAGTGGGTTGCAGGGAGCACCATGTACATATGCGCACCTGCACCTGGCTGGCAAGACAGCTGGGCAGCCTGGAGAGCAGCTCCCTGCAAGTAAGTTTATGGTGGGGCAGGGGGCATGGAGGAGGCAGATTGAGGTTCCCACAGTGAGGGAGGGAATGGGGCAGGGGCTGGGAGCACTGCCTAGCCAGGAAGGTGCATGGGGCTCAGGGCCAGGAGTAGGACAGAGCCACAGGTGGCTCATCCAGGGGGCAGAGGAGGGGACCCCAGATTTGTGACCCCCAGATTTGTGTGCAGGGCAGAGAGAATGTAGCCTGAGCTCTCCATCCTGCTGGCTTTCCCCCAGGAACCCCACTCTGCCTGCCTAGCAGCAGCATGGAGTTGTGCCTCCTGCTGCTGCTGGGTGGGCAGGGGGTGCACAGATGGTGCAGGCAGGGCTCTCAGGGCAAAGGCAGTAGGGTGGGGAGCCCCAAACTTGCAGCTGACAGCTTGCCCCTTCTGGGGTCTGCTCTGGCCATTGCGGGCAGTGGCGGGGGGGGGTAGGGAAGGAGAGGTGGGCATGTGTCCCACCTTTCCATTTTGAAAAGATGGTCACCCTAGACAGTGCTCTTTGAAATGCTAGAGACTTCATCAAGGTGCCAGCAAAATTTGGAAGAATCTAGTGAAAAGAGCCAGGGAAATAGCCAGGTCAACATTCCTCACCTACCTGTTTCACACTTATTGTCTCTCATAGCCTCTGCCATGCATTTTCATAGACCTGTATTTTGCACATTAGCTTCTATTCCACCCAGGAGAGCACAAAACACCAGCAGACTCTCCCTATGCCAGAAGAAGGGTGCTTGTGTCTGAAAGCTTGCAAAAAACAATTTTTCTAACTGTTTAGTTGGTGTAATAAAAGATATCACATTTACCCAATGAACCCTGTCTGCCAGGGAAGTAGAGAGAAAGCTAACATCAAATTAAATATAGCAAGGCCTCTTGAAATGGGTGTACATAACAGCTGCCTTTATTTCAGGCCCTTTGCTTGGGGATAGCTGGAACAATAGGAGCTACTGCCACAGACGCAAGCCACGCGTGAGGCTGATCAGGAATCTGCAGCTTGTGGGCCAAATGTAAACGTGGGGCAAGGCAGGATTGAATGTAATTGCAGCTGTGCGTGTCTGTGCCTGGCCTGCACTAGAAAGTTCTACTGATATGACCCCACCAGTAAAGTATCCATAAGCCTACAAAACCCCAGGTCTGCGTCAGCTGAGTGACATCACATTCTCGAGCAACAAAATCCACACAAATTTGTTCTTGTTGGCTGTAGCAGTATCCATCAGCAATCCCAGAATGATTGGTGCCAACTACTCTGGTCAAAATTATAAACTCCCTCTAGCCACCTATCGCCTGCTCTTTCTTTTGGAAAAAGTTTCTTTTCTTACTATCCATCCATTTTTATCACAAAGAGACATATGCACTGAAGCCACTTACACCTGCCTTGAGCAAGAAGGAGGTTCTTGATCTCAGCCTATGGGGAGAGATGGTGTGGAAACTCAAGAACAAAGATATTTACAAAGAGATAGTGGGGACATGCAGGTCACGGGGTCCAAACCAGGCAGAAGCAGTGCCAGCCCAAAGCCAAGGCTAAAGATTCTGCCAGTTGTACCCCACTGTGAACCCGAGAACAAAAAATCTGGAGCCATCCCATAAAGGTTTCCCTTCTATCAGTGAGCTCCTTGCCATTCTTGGCAATGACCCAGCCAACACCCCGTTTCTGTGGATGCCTTCCAGGACACTGAGGAACAGGCCTCTTAGCTAGGGGAGGAAAGGGGGGTATAACTTCTGGGCAAGGATGAGGGAGAAGCTTATACAGATGTTGCCCTGGCTTGGCCTGTCAGCCACTCTTCTGAACACAGGATGGCTGAAGTCAGAGCTTGTTCCAACGGACAGAGTACAGTAAGGAAGTCAAAGACAGCTCTGGTAGTTGCTGCAATTTTTTCCTACCCCCTCAGCACATTTCCCTTTCCTCAAAGTGATCCTGAGGACAGAAAGACACAGAAAGGAGCAAAGAAAACCTAGATACAGCCAGGGAAACTCTTGTGGTTAAACCATCTGAAAAAATTAAGCAAGTGAGCAGCTGGGTAAAACACTGGCTAGATTAGATTTGTGAGCTAAGAAATTGTCCTCCTTGATCCCTGCTATGTTCAGGGAAACAAGACTTTTGTCAATGGATATAAACAGAATTGCATCCAAGAGATTCTCTTCTCCATCATGAATTTCTCTTTCCAGTGCAGGATCCTGAATTTTGAATGCTCAGGTCCAAAGGGGCAACAATACTAAAAAACCCCACATGACAAAACATTGTTCAGGAACTGTAGATTCTAGAGCAAAATTTTAAAAACACCTGAACCTCTCTTATCAGAAGGAAAGCTAGTACTATGCAAGAGACAGAGCCTACTAGATGATTTGAAAGTAGGAAGTACAGTTATCACAGAGATGTTTATTAGCCTGTAATAGCAAATTGTTTTCTCTCCAGCTTTGGCCGACAAGCAGTAACTTTTGATCAGAGCAAATCTACTTCAGAAAGTTTAATGGATGTCTTGTAGTAGTCAGAATAGAACAGATACCTTCATCATAGAGACCAGCTGTTTGAAAACACACTTCTAATGCGTTTGACTAGAGAGAAAAAAGATTACTAACAATACAGGCCTCAAGATAACGTTGTTCTATCAGATCCTTTCTGGGGGAAGATCTGTGCATAGTTTATTTTCCATCAGATACCATGTGGGTTTGTTTCCACATGCAATAATAGATGCAGAATAGAAAGCTGCAGTGGAGATCAGAGTACTGCATGACATAGGGAAATTCTAAGTGCCTAGAAATGGAGAGAAAACTAAATCAATTAGCAGTAAGTGGGGTCCAATCCACTATTGTCATATACCTTGTGTGGCCCTAGTGTAAATTTGGTGCCTTTCTGATTTGATATTACCACTAGTGATGTAAATGCCCCAAAAAGCTACACAACAGTGGGTTTTGGAGAAGAGATACCAGCTGACTATCATCAAGAAGACCAAGTTCAGAGCTCAACCTTGACTGAGTTGCTTGGTTTGTGTTCCAGAATGCCATGCTAATGAAGGTTATGGGCTTGCATTGGTTTAAATGATGGCAGAAATTGTTCCAGAAGATTTAAGAATAGGTACTAACTGTATTTTTGTATGAAGAATATCAGCAGGGAAGGATGATCACTTTTTTATGGTACTCTCTATTTGTGTTTATCTGGCTAATATCTCAGAGCACCCTGTCACAAGTCGAAAGTCCATGAAAAATAAATGGTCCATTAGGCTAACACAGTTAAGCCATGCCAGATTCCAAAGCTGCTTCCATACAAGGGAGTGATGTGGCAACCTTTGACTCAGACCAAATGAATACAGCTAAGAACTTATAGCTGGGTCTACTGGACATTGCCTTTGGCAGAAGTCTAAAGCAGAGATTGAATTCATGCCCTGAGGGTGCAGCAAGACACCCTAATTGCTTTGTTGCAACCCTCAAGTTCTCAGGATACCTGCCCATGTTCAGTTCTCAGCTTTCTACATTAGACATTTTCTGCTGTTTTCCTGACACATGAATTCTGAACTTTCTGCCCAAATGTTAAAAATTCCCCATAGAAAATACATCCAGTCATTGGATGTTTCTGCACTCTTGTTGCAGTGTTCTTCAATTTACCTGGACTATCACCGATTTTTCCATTTAATATACTAAACATTTTTAAATGAAAGTTGGGGCAAAATGTAGTCCTCCTTTCAACTAGGGCTGGAGCAGTGATTCACAAAGTCAAAAATCTTTGGCACAGTTATTAAGCACACTAGAATATGAAGCAAATAAAATTCTAATTAGTTAGACATATGCGTGCCTACTAATTCATGTAAGAGGAATAGAGTCCGGTGGTGCAGAAGCTGACTTTTGGAATCCTGTGTACAATTAAAATAATCAGTATTGTTCTCTCCCCTAAGCTTGAGAAAAGGACAGAGTCTTTATTCTCTGCAAAGTGTTTTTGGGGCTGGGCCAAGGGCAGGTCTCCTTGGTGATCTACATTTGTTTTTAGGGGCCCCTTTAGTGTGAGAAGCAGCAGGGAACCCTTCTCATTTTTTGAAGTAAAGGGTTTGTGTTGACAGACAAGAAGGGGAAGGTCCCCAAAGAGTGTAAGGGTAGGGTAAATTTTAAGGAGGAGTAGTTTCAGACAAAGCTATGGCTGAATGGAGACCACCATCTAAAGAAGAAACTAATTTACAACCAAAGGAATTTCTGGATTTCTGTGTTAGCGGCTTTTCTATATTTGTGTTCTCCAGCTTTTACTAAGGTAGGTCTCTATCCTATATCACCTTGTCTCTATTTCTCTTTCTTTCTTTGTAGGCTTCCCCTGAATTTAATTTTAAGTTTGGAGAAGTGGAGGGCAAAGAAGATGCATTGCTCTAATTCACATGTGGGGTTAAAAATGAAAAGGTCAGAGCAGATCTTAAATATCCTGGTCTGGCCAGAAGACACACATTTTCAGCTGCTTCCTGAATTTTTTTCCCCTCTTGATCCAGAGAGCAGTGAAGATGCTATAGAAAACATTTAAAAACACAAAAATGCTTTAGAGAAAGGCAAAGGCTGGGAAAAATATTAACCTAAACTTAAACACCCTCACTCCCACCCCCTCCTGCCCCTCCAATATCAACCTGCTCTACAGAGACCACACAGCCCAGACTGCGAGAGGTAAAAGGTGGCTTTAAGCCAATTTTGGCAGCTAATGTGTCCCCTGATACAATACAGTTGAAGAGCTGTACCTTAACGCAGCACCCAGCAGGGATGATTATGGTCTGCTCCACACCCCCACGAATCCTCCACAGAGCCGTACATCACACAGACTTCTTCCCTTTGCACAAACATAACACACTGGTGAGTCTCTGTGTTACAGGCCCCTTTCCCTGCTCACTCTGCAGAGGACGTGAGTCTCTTGCAGCTCCACCTTGATTTTAACTCCTGAATTCAAGCCATGGCAGCATTTGCTTTTATGTCTGCAACATGGTTCAATGAGCGTTGTGTTAGTCAAGATGGTGGTTGCCATGTAAGTGAAGTTCTCAGTGTTCTCTAGTTAGGCCTGTATCTAAAGCTCTGTAGATTAGAGGGGGTCCAGGGGTACTTTCCTCTGCCTTTTTGTATGTAGGGCTTGTGTGGCTCCTGTATACCAAAACAGCAGCATAAGGAACAAATACACAAGCCAGGAGCCCACCTGTGTTCTCTAAGAGCAATTTAGGAATTGGTTAAAGTGATTATTCTGTTATTAATTATATGAGCCGTTTACTTACAATATCTGAACTTATATCCAAACACAGACACTAAAGGCTATGTGCAAAATGCAGTGAGATGTATAGCGCACATTGGTCAGACTGTTATGAAACACAATCATCTCACCCTCCTCTCCCGCAGTCACATTTTTCCCCACCTGTTCCTGGATTTTTCACTGATGGAATGCTGGCAATGCATTTAATTTTAGTGTGGGAAATTCCCAGGCTCCAGAATAGAATTGCAAAACTCTTCTTGCCACTGTTCACATGGCGCTCATGCCTTTTCTAAAAAGAGGAACAAGGAAACACACCTAGGTAAACAGAGCAGTACAAACACTGCTAAGGAAACAAAAATATCCAGGCCTTAAAGCCCTTATTATTCTTGTATTCATTGTGCCCTGAACCTAGTGTTTAAAGAGGGTAAACTATATTTGAAGATGGTATTAACAAGCCATAAGCAGAATGAAGATGTTGGGATGAAACTGCTGTTTCATTATCAGCAGGGATCCGGGTTTTCCATTTTCCATGGAAAAACAGAGAAAAATGTGGATTTCTCATTTTAATGGAGAAACATGCAGATTTTGCACTTTTGCAAAGAGCTGTCTGCAGGCTGGCAGAGTTCTAGCCTGCAAGGGGCTGGAGGGAGTGAGAGGAAGGTGGTCAGGTAGGGGGCACCATATGCATGTATCGCCCCCAGGCAGCCAGGTAAGTCTGGGGGGGTGGTGCAATTGAGGCCCCCATAGGGAGGGAGGGAGTTGGAGAGGGCTGGGGCTGGGGCTACTGCCCAGCCTGGGGGTGTGTGGGGCTTGGGGCCTGGGGCCGGACTGCATGGCTGCAGGGTCCCAACGGGGAGTGGGACAGGGCTGTAGGCAGCTTATCCTGCAGTTGGGGGGTGGGCCCAGCTCCCCGCTGCTGTGTGCACTCCCAGGGTGGGCAGGGGGAACCCATGCCCCCAAGATCTGTGCATGGGGTGGAGGTGGGTATGGGTTGCCTACTGTGGGCTTGGGTTCCCTACCCTGCTGCCCTCCCCTGGGGCATCTGTGCCCCAGTGAGTGGGATGCAGTGCAGCAGGGCAGAGAGGGGCCAGGTGGGGAAGCTTTTTGCAGCTGTGAGCACCACGTTGCTCTGGTGAGAAGTTCCCTGCCCTCCCCACAGCAGTGGGGGCAGTGGTGTAGTGTTGTGCCCCTTACTGCTGCAGGGTGGGCAGGGGGCACATTGCTAGGGTGACGCAGGGCTCGCAGCAACAAGGAGCTTCCCTGCCTGGCCCTACTCTGCCCTGCTGTACTGGGTCCCACTTGCTGGGCCACAGAACCCCGAGGGGGAGGACAGGAGAGTGGGGAGCCTGAGCCCACAGCAGGCAGCCTGCCCTTGCTCCTGCCCTGCACACAGATCTGAGGGGCGTAGGTCCCCCTGCCTCCCCCCTGGGAATACGTGTAGTGGCGGGGAGCCAGACCCACTTCCCCTGCATGAGCCCACAGCAGGCAGCCCACATTCACCTTCCCATGGCTCTGGCTGTGCCACCTGTGTGGGAGGGAGAGCTGGGCTCCATGCTCTGCTCTGGTGCAGCAGCTGCTGCCTCCCACGGGTACAGCCGTGGCTCTGGCACTGCTGCAGCAGACAGGGGGCTGTGGACCTGGATTGGCCCTGTAGCTCTGGCAGCTGGGGGCCCCCTCTGGCAGGGCTGGGGGGGAAAGGGACTGTTGGGGGGGGAGAGGGGAACCAGCAGGGCTGGGCAGGCTGTGGGGGTGGGGAGTGAGGGACACCAGCAAGGCCAAGGGACTATGTGGGGAGCAAGGGGCACCAGCAGGGCCCAGGGGGCTGTGGGGGGAGTGAAGGGCACCCACAGGGCCGGGGGGTTGTGGAGGGGAGTGAGAGGGGCACCAGCAGGGCTGGGGGGCTTGGGAGTGAGGGACCTGGACCTGTGATCTGTGAACTAAGGGGGCAGGGGACCTCTGATTTTCCATGATAAAAATACCCAGAATCAAATAGCAAAATATATAGGTATTTAGAATTTATTTAATTATAATGATTGAGGCACTGGTAGGCTTCCAAATTGCTTTAAATTGTAAATATGTCAATAAAAGATTGTGTTCAATTGGTACGTATATGTAGAGTGGTGTTTCATTTTAATTATGGATTTTGGGGGTTTTATTAGAGGTGCACCGATTGCACCTCTAATAAAGGAGAACATTGGGAACCTGCAAGCCATGGGGCGGCCAGCAGTACAGCACAGGTAAGCAATAAGCAGGTAAGAAATAAGGGGCCCCTTGGGATTCAGAGCTGGGGGGCAGCAAAGGCACCAGTCGCAGGGCTCAAGTGCCTATATACTAATGCTAGGAGCATGGGGAACAAGCAGGATGAACTAGCGCTCCTGCTTGCAGAAAACACCTATGACTTAGTAGGGCTAACAGAAACCTGGTGGGATTCGTCCCACGACTGGGACGAATCCCACCAGGATTCATCCCAGCCCAGAAAGGACAGGGTGGGGAAGAAAGGGG
>NW_005841882.1:3034982-3035237 GCF_000455745.1 Alligator sinensis | reverse complement strand
CTCCTGCCTATGCAGGGGGTCGGACTCGATGATCTATTGAGGTCCCTTTCGACCCTAACATCTATGAATCTATGAATCGGTTCAATATCAGATCAGTACTGATATAAAGAAAATTGGCTGTATCAGATATCAGCCCTATGGAGGCAGTAATTTGGCTGATAAATGCCCACACTGTGCACAGCCGCAGCACAGCACTGAGGCAGTGAGGAGCAGAGCTGGGAGTGTGGAAAGTTGCCTCCAGCTGGTAAGTCTGGT
>NW_005841882.1:3024201-3034904 GCF_000455745.1 Alligator sinensis | reverse complement strand
AGGCTGGGGGGGGGGCATGTGGCCCCCCGGATCTGTGTGGGGTGGGGCAGGCTGCAGCCGGGGCTGCATGGGGCTTTTCTAGGTGGGGATTGGGCTCAGGGCGGGCACCAGCGGTGCTGGGAGGATGCTGCATCCATCCCAAATTATGTTGCAGCTCCGCTCCCAGTGCTGCTGCCACCAGTCATCCAGTATAGCCCCAGCTCTTCCCAGCATGCGGGTGGAGGCGGGGCATTGAGTCAGGGCTGCACTGGGCAGCTGGCAGTGGTGATGGTGCTGGGAGAAGAATTTTGGTGAAATTTAGGTTGGATGCTGCATTCTCCCAGTGCCACCAGCACCCAGACTGAGCCCCTTCCCTTCCAAGAAGAGGCCCGTGCAGCCCCGGCTACAGCCCGCCCCACCCTGTACAGATCTGGCAGGGCATATGCCTCCTCCCATCCTCCCGAGGAGGGTGCAAGCAGTGGCAGGAGCCACCCCCACCACAAGCTGCGGCTCCGGGCCCCTGTACCCCTGCCACTACCCCCTCCCTCACTGTGGGGGACGTTGATCTGTCCCTCTCACCCCCTCTCTCCCCCCTCCCCTTCCACCACAACAGACTTACCAGCTGGAGGCAGCTGTATTGGAAATCGGATCAGTATCGGCTGATCTGCTTCCTTAAATATTGGCTATCGGTATTGGCCCCCAAAACCTCTATCCACCCCTAGTTTTTATCAGAGAAAACCAGGATCCCTGATTATCAAGCATCATTCTCCATTGTGGCACTTGGTTAGTACAGGGTTCACAGTCTCTGGAGTACAGGACTAGGAAGTACAACTTGAGGTCAGATGGAATCAAGCTCATGAGGAAGACAGACTGCAGAAGGAGCTGGCTGAGGCATTTTTGGCAACAGTACATCCCGTATCTTGCAGGGTGCTAGACAGTGGCACCAATACAAGACAGTGTCCTGCCATCATAGAGACCAGTAGAACTCTTATTTTCATAGGTCTTTTCTAGACTACTGTTACAGATCAAGTTAGGAACTGTTTTAGTCTTTTGTTGTGACTTTTAAAAGCAGTTATACATAAGCATCTTTTATACCTGACAATCTTAGTAACAGAATTCTGTTGCTTCAAATACCAGTTGTGGTTTCGACTCCAGAGCCTGGTGCATGGGGGGGACCTACAGTACTTATCTCAGGACTCTTGGTATTCAAACCTGTTAAATCAGATATCTGGAAAGGACTTGTGTATAGCAGCAGTCTAAGCATGGGTCAGCTACAAAGATAGTTTTGAGGAGACAGAAGGGAAAATTTGAGATGGGCACTCTCTAATCAGCCCTAGTGTGCAGTTTAGGTAGGCTGCCCATAAGGAGATCCAGGACATTTGAGACATTCACTGGGGAAATCTGGGACACTGCCTGACTCCCTCTCCCCCCTGTGCTGTCACAACTTAGTTGGGGGTGGAGCAGTGTGCCTGGCAGTCAGCAGTGCCTGCCTGCCTACCTGCAAGGTGCTCCGCATTGGTCCAACTTCTAGTCAGACTGTGCCCTGTGTCCCTGCATTTCTGGGATGCTCATTATAATTCTCAACAGCCAGCCAGGACTGGCCTCTGAAATCTTGGACTGTTCTGGCTAAACCAGGACATATGGTCACCCCCAGTTTAGGTGAGTTTCACCCCAGTGGAATGGGTCCTGCTTCTTGCTGTTTAAGTGGAGCATAAGCAGCACCAAGGGCTTGATATGTGTCCAGTGTATGGAGTGCAAATTATGCCCTGTTGGAGCAGATATAAAAACACTGACAAGTGGTGCAGTGAAAGCAGTGGTGCAGTGACAGCATTTACATATGCATTTGATCTGGGATCAGTTTACCGGTGAGAAAAGTACTCATGGGTAAATGCTCCTGGGCAGCTGTCTACACATGCAGGGATGTGGGAGAAGATATGGTGCTCCTAGCAGCAAACTGCTCCCCCTTCCTGCAGCCCTGTGACCACCAGGGGGAGCTCAAGGTTCCAGCCACACCTGCCAGCAGCTGGCAGCCATTTTTCTAGGCAGCCCCACACTCTGCTCCCTAGCCAGCCACTTTTCTGGCCAGGAGCAGCATGCAGAGGTCGGAGTCATCATGCGGCAGCTCTCTCTTGTTGCAGCTTTTTCCTCCCTGCGTCATGGCTGCTTCAGCCCCTGCTCCTGGCATTGACACCCAGTGCCCCAGTTTCTTGCTGGCCATGCTGCTGGTTCTGCTGGTCCCAGTGGGCCCCTGCCCCTGATGCCCTGGGGTGACCTGCCAGCAGGGGCCAGGTCACCGGATGTGAGAGGTGCTGGCCAACCTTCTCCTCCTGCATTCCTTGCTGTAGCCCACTTGGACAGCCACCAATGGACCCCCTGCCCTGCCACCCACCCCCAGCACCATGCTCACTGCAGACAGTTCTCAGAAAAATACCTTATTGCCCTCACAACAAACATACCCTCCCAACAACAGAGCCCATCTTACTTTCCTCCCCAACACCAGGGCCCCTCCACCACCCAGCCCACCTACCACCAATAAATCATCTTCTTCCCTATATGAACTGTTTACAACAAGTGAAGTGCTCTAGTTGTGTGCATACCCTCCTGGGGTGAGCAGCCATGGGGTGGGGGCACCGAGGGGGCAGAGCCTGGGGACAGGTAGTCAGCACACTGGCCTCTGGCTGTTTCCCTGTGGGTGTGCATGCCGTGGCAAGCCCGGCATGCAGGGAGCTCATCCAGGGGTGATGGTGGCTGCTCCTCCCCCAGTGCAGGTGGCTCCTTTGGCAGCCATTGGCCAGGACCAGCAGGGCTGATGTGCAGTCCTGGCCCTGGTGCAGACAGCTCTGGCTGCATGTCTGCACAGAGCTGGGGTGAGTGGCAAGCCTGGGCAAAGGTGGGGGGACTGGGTAGTACAAGACCTGGGGCGGGGACCAGGGCAAGGGCTTCTGGCCAATGGAGGCATCTCTGAACCTCTGTCCAGTCTCATGGAGGGGCCTTCTGCTGGGTAACAGGTGGCTTCTAGGAGGCAGGCGGAGCTAGGATTGGGGGCCAGGCAGTGCTCAGCATGAAGGTGACTGTCAGGGCCAGGATGATGTCCAGTACTCAGTGGTCTTCCTCCATGGCCTCTATTGCCCTGACCATGAGTGTAGCCTGCTCCAGAACCAGGAGATGCACCCTGAATACCTGGTCCGCTCAGTCCTGCATATCCTCATGGGCCATGTCCTCTGCCCACTATGCATTCTTTCAGGCCACGCCCTCCACACACTACCTGTCCTGGTGGCTGATGTCCCCCACCCATCACCTGTCCTGGTGGGCAGTGTCCTAATCCTCCATGTCTGTGCATATCCCAGCCAGTCATCTGTGGCCATCACCAGCCAGTCCAAGAAGAGGGTCCAGTCCTGGGTCCTTCTCCTATGGAGCTGCTGCATTTGCAGGGCACAGCTGTGGGTGGTGGGTACCCTGATGCTGCATCATAGCTGACAACTGTGGCCTCTTCCCACATGCAGCTGCAGGGTCTGCAGAGCCATGAGAAAGAAGATGTTTGTGAGAGTTTGCAACATTTTTGAGATAAGATGCTCTGTACCAGACGCCTGTGTGCTGCCCAGCCTCAGATTGGGGGTTGTGTGTGCATGGGTGCCTGTGAACCATGGTAAGTTGGCTGGGAAGGCCCAGGCAGCTGGTGGCTGAGCTCACTCCAGGCTCACTCCCCAGGGGCTGGTGAGCTGCTGGGTGCTGGCATCAGGCAGCTTGTCTCTCCTGCCCCCTTCCCAGGCTGGGACAGGCCAGGCTTCTGGCATCACTTGCTTCCATGGTTCCAGACTCTGTTCCACCTGCCCTTCTCTTCCCACAGGCCAACTGTCTCCTGTGCTGCTGCCAAGACAATGGCACCTGGGCTTGGGAGGTGTGGAGCTTCTGGATAACTTGGATATGCCTGCACCCCCATCCTCCTCACAGGGACCTCTCCTGGGAGGTGGCCCAGGGCAAGCCCCCACCATGCTGCTGCTCTGCTCTGAGCATGCTCCTGCTGCACATGTACTGGACAACGCATGAGGAGCTATTTGTGTGGACCAAAGGGTGCCTGATCCACTATGCCCTACTGCTGATGGCCATGGTGCCCTGGGTGCAGTTGTGCACCTGAGCTTTGACAGCGTGGGGGACAAGCCCAGGCCATCCTGCAACCTCTGCCATCACCTGGAAAGCTGCCTGTGGCTGTGATACATGTCCCTGCACCTGCAGCTAAGGAGGACATTGCCACTGGCACTGATGTATTCCTTGGTGTATGAGAGGCCCATGTCTGCCTAGCTCTAGGGGCACAGGATGCTTAACAAAGATTTTCCCTGTCTCCTGCTTCTCTGCATGCTGTGGGGTGCGAGCCAAGGGGCCAGGGGAGCATGGCCAGGTTGGGTGGGGAGTAGGGGCAGGGGCCAGGGTCAAGGGCTTGGTCAGGGAGGGCTCTCACCAAATTGTGGGGCTTACTGTGTGGGGCATGCCTGGTGACTCTGGTTGGTCCCAGATGGCAGTCATGATATGTGGCTCCTGCTGCACTCAGGCGGTCGGGTGCAGTGTGCGGGTGCCTGGGTAGGGCCTCCCCTCTGGGAGGAGCTGGCACTGCTGGCAGCCAGTGGTGGCATGGCCAGCCATGCCTTGTTGCTGGGGCTGAGGTCACACAGCTGTTGGGGCAGGCATTGGCCCGAGCTCCCTGAGCTGCTGGTGGAAGCTGGGGGTCGGGAGCTTGCTGGGACAGGCTGCTGGTGCCCCAAGGGGCCCTTCCTCAGTGACATATCACTGCAGGTGCCAGGCTGGAGTGGGGGCTTGGGCTGTGCTGCAGTATACAGCATGGCTGTGGCCTGGGTCCTCATCCTCCGGGGCACAAGGATGTCAGTCAGCTGCCATATAAAGGGCATGGACTTGTAAGCACTTCCCTACTGATGCTTTTGGTCGATGGTTGTAATTCACTGTGCCTGCAAATTCTTGACCTTTATGTGGTACTGCCACCTAATGAGTTGTGTCTGTGCTCCTGCATCCGGCCTGACAGCCCCTTGTAGATTTGCACATTGGAGCACCCATCCTGTGCAAATTGCTGCTGCACCTCCACTTTGCTGCACAGTGCCATGATGTCACCAGTCTCCTTCATGGACCAGATGGGGCTTTCTGGGCCTCCGTGCAGTTGTCCCTGTGCTGCTGTTCCTGGACAGCTGCCTGCAGTGCCCAGGGGATGGGCATGGCATAGGACTAGGAGCTGTGTGGTGAGGCGATGCCCCATAGCACCTGCAGGCTCCAGGCAGGCTCCTGGGGGGTGGCTGCGGGCAGCTGGAGCTGGCCCTGGTGGCCAGGAGCTGGCTGCAGCTGGACTTGGGTTCTGGGAGGCCTGGCAGCAGCCTGCAGGCCTGGATGGCATGGTCCTGGCAGCTACACAGCACTGCGGTGCCAGGCAGTGGCACTGGGATGTAGGCAGGTTGGCACAGGTAGCCTGCAGCCTGTGCAGGGGCAGCAGAGGCCAACAGTCACCCCAGGCTCCCTGCTGTTGTGCTCCAGGGCTCAACATGCCTGCAGGCTTTTCAAGGGCCTGTGGTTGGGGCTGCCATAGAGGCAGCCTAGCCCTAGGGCAGGAGAGGGTCTCAGTCCCTGGACCCTGGGGTTGAGCTCAGGCTAGCTCCCTAGTGGCAGGGCTGATTAGGAGTAAATATGCTCCCTGTTGGCATCTACACATGTGCTACTGAACAGTAACTACTTGTGAGTAAATTTGCTACTTGCATGTGCAGGTAGCAAATTTACTTGTGTGTAGCAAAGTTTACTATGCAGTGTATGCATGTGTAGACAAGCATGCTTACTGTGCAGTAAACTATACTACTTTGCAGTAAATCATCTCATATAGATGCACCCAATGTGTTCTAGGGACACTTCTTTACTGCATACACATGACTACTAAAAATCCACATGTGAGATCCAAATGCAGAGTTCAAAGTCCAGCCAGTGAGATCCCAACACCTCTTTTACCGAGTCTCTGTAGACCTTCAAACCAAAACTCCAGTGCCAGTACAAAATCAGCCCATTTTCTTTATCTGTTTTCTTTATGTTCTTTATAATACCTTCCCGGCTTAGGCCCTACCAATCCCTACTTCACTGGGAAAGGAAAAATTATGGGACAATGAGCTCTTTTAGCCTGTGGAACCGTTTTTGAAAACAACAGTGGAGACTTCATTGTTTGGGAGTTTCAGAACCAAACTAGAGGGGGAAAAGCTAGGAAATGTTATGGTAAGAATAATCCTGAATCAGGAGGGAAATGAACTGCATGACCTTAACAGGTGTTTTCTGTCTATAGCTTTCATGGTACTATGACATTGTTGTGTTTAGAACAATAGTAATTAAGATTCTGAAGGCAAGTTAGGAAAACAAGCATAAGTTTAATAAGCTTTGACTGACCTGCTGCACATGAGGGAGCTTCGACTCCTGAACCTTCCCAGCAGGAGACCAAATGCTGCATCCCGGCACAAGTACTGAACTACCTACCCACAGTTGGAACAGACTCTCATTGGCTGATCAGACTCTGAGGCCTTGACCCCATTTTAGTAGCTTCTGCAGTGTTTTCTCATTTAACCCTTCCAAGGAAGCCAGAATTGGAGTGAGCATCTACTTTATAAGCATTAACTCCTGTGGAAACACATCGTTACACTTGTTTTGATGGATTTTCCTGTGGACATTTTTTCTCACAAACATGCGCTATTTGGTAGACAGGTCAGCAGGATTACCCTCAGGACAACATGCTCCAACTTCCACACTATCAGGGATAATCTTAATCCTGGATTCAGACTCCCTCCAAAAGCTTTCTGAAGTTCAGAACCAAATTCCAGTTCAAACACTTTGCTGTGAGTCCCCCAAGGCATGAAATACCACACACCTAACCCATTTCTACCTCCCTTTGGTTTTCAGTGCCAGTCTGAATTCTATGGCAAGTACCCATATCTTATCTTTATATATTGCATAAGGTGTTTGCTAACATCTAAAGTATCTTTTACTGCTTTGCATATTCTTATCAAAAATGTTGGAGGAAGCCTGATTTAAGCAGTAAGCCCTGTTAGGCAAATAAACACTTTTTTATATTGGCTAATGTAACTTGTACGTAAAAACTGAACAAAAAATCACCATCCCTTATTAATGAAATGCTGAACTGGCATCACTTCAGGTTTTTGAACACACCTTTTGAATATTTACATCTGGAGAGTACAGAGTATTTACAAGAACTCATATGGTTATTTATCCAAGAGCACTTTTGCAGAAAAGCCACTTTATGAGCTGCAGTATATTCTCCTTACAGTTTACTTACTTTTAGCAAAGCATGGTTATTAGTCTGGTAAAAATGATAATGTTAACCAGCTATATGGAATGTCTTTACAATAATGTTATTACAAATATTAAGGGGGAAGTTGGCAATTGCCCATGCAGCTGGGCTGGGGATACTATTTGAATCATATCTAGGTCAGTAATGATGCTTGTTAAGTGGTTTGGAAGGTATAAATTGTGGCTTCAGTCTAGTTATTAGCAGATGCTTGCTCTTATCATTGCCTAGTAGTTTAACTAACATTTACAAGTTCTCATCATGGTTTTCAGTTTCAGGTGTACTGGAGACTTGACTACTTTCTGCTTCTCAGTAGACTGTGTGCTTTCAGTGTACTTTTGGGACATATTGATGGTCTTATATATACTGATGTATAAGAGACACTCTTGTGGCCTGGTCTTGTGGCTAACTGTAGTAGTTCAGTTTCCTTTCCTTACCTATTCTGGTGTACCAAACCCTGCAACTTCAGAAACTGGCATGGGGAGCTGGCAAGGAAAGTTCCCATTTTTATATAGGTGATGCTGGGGGTTAGGGTCTCGGGCTGGTGGGCTAAGAAGAGCGGGACAGACATAGGTAAATAAACATTAACATTAAGGTACATACCCTTAGGATCTGGGTAACATGAAGTAAACAGTGACACTGTGGTGAAATCACCCAAGAACAGGTAACTGGTAGAAAACACTAACACCATGATATATACACTTGAGAACTGTAAACCTTCCTACAACTCCAGAGGGCTCCAAACCAGTCTCTGGTCCCATAAAATGGCAAGGCCCTGCAGGACCATGTTCTGATGAGGAAGGGAATACAAGAAGAGTGGTCTTTCCTCAAGGAAGCAATCCTAAAAGCTCAAAAAAGTCTATTCCCTCTCACAAGAAAGGCAGCAAAAGAGCTGGGAGACCCTTTTGGTTCAACAGGGAAGTCATAGACCTCCTGAAATTAAAGCAAGAAGCTTTGGAAGGAAGTCAGGAACAACTACCAAAGAGGAGTATTCAGCAGCCACCTGCACCTATAGGGAGCAGATCAGGACAGTGAAAGCACTAATCAAACATAAATTGACAACCAGAATCAAGGACAACAAAAAGTCCTTCATTAGACATGCAGGAAGTCACAAAAGGAACAAGGGAAGCATAGGGCCCCTGGTAAATGAAATGGGATGGCTGTTAACTGACACTCAGGACCATAGGCAGTGGAACGGGGTGGGCCATGCGGGCCATGGCCCAACCAACTTTTAGCACATTAATTTAGGTAGCTATGCTGTTAAAAAATAGCCATACAGTTTTAACCAGAATGACAATTGTGCATTTGTGGGCTATATAAATGAACATGCTAAAAGTTGGTCAGGCCATGGCCCGGGTGGCCCACCTCATTCTGTGGCCTATGCTCAGGACAAAACTGAACTCCTGAATGAATACTTCATGTTGGTATTCCACTGGTTCAAGGTTTGACAGGATACAAGGTAACCATGGTGGGGGTGACTACCCTCCCATAGTTGGCATAGATCTTGTAGGGGAGCACCTACAAAGGCTAAATATAAGTCAGCAGGACCAGACGAACTACATCCAAGAGTGCTAAAAGAACTAGCTGACTACATTGCACAACTGGTGGTGAACTTATTTGAAGACTCATGGCAAGTGGGAGAGGTCTCAGAAGACTGGAAAAAGTCAATGTGGTACCTATCTTTAAGAAAGGGAGAAGGGAAGACCCAGGAAACTACAGGTCAATCAGTTTGACCTCAATCCCAGGTACAATCCTGGAGAAAATCATCAAAGAAACCATCACACAGGTTAACTGAAGGCAGTATTCTGAAGGATAGCTGTGGCAATGTGGGGCTCCCCACCTAGCCACAGTGCTAGGTTCCCCACTTGCCATTGGGCACGCACCCACCTGACTCATTTGCCATGCCCTGTTCTTAATTAATTGAGAGCCCTGGGGCTCTTTAGCCTGAAAAAGCGCAGGCTCAGGGGTGATCTGATGGCCACCTACAAGTTTATCAGGGGTGACCACCAGTATCTGGGGGAACGTTTGTTCACCAGAGCGCCCCAAGGGATGACGAGGTCGAATGGTCACAAACTACTTCAAGATTGTTTCAGGCTGGACATAAGGAAGAACTTCTTTACTGTCCGAGCCCCCAAGGTCTGGAACAGCCTGCCACCGGAGGCGGTTCAAGCGCCTTCATTGAACACCTTCAAGATGAAACTGGATGCTTATCTTGCTGGGATCCTATGACCCCAGCTGACTTCCTGCCCTTTGGGTGGGGGGAGGGACTCCATGATCTTCCGCGGTCCCTTCCAGCCCTGATGTCTATGAAATCTATGAAATTAAGGCAGGAGGCTATTCATTTTAGGGAGACATAAGACCCCAGCACATGCCTCGCAGATGGCATCCAGATGTTACAGTGCTCCCAGCCTACAGCCGGACCAAGCTTAGGACGTTGCCATCAGGCCTCAGTCACACACACATTCATACTGCCCTCCTCTCACTAGGGCCTCTCACACTTTACCTTCTCTCACAGGGTCTCTTTCATACATCAACGACTCATCCTGCCTTGCTCCCTCTTGGAGCGGGCCCCTTAGGCCATAGGCTTAACCAGTCCATCCCTTGGGTGGCAGATATACCATCTTTTGGGCCTCTTTCGTGACCCTCACCAGGGTAGTGGCCAGCCAGTTACCTGACTGGGTCTAAGCTTGCTCTAGCCCCTTCCAGGGGCAACTCTATATACATAAACCTATTGGGCACTCAGCCCTCTGGTTTTCCTTCCCCCCCACTGGAGCTCTTCATCTCCACCCCTTTTCTGGGGCCACTCCCCACCAGGGCATTCTTATCCCCTCACTCAGGGCTCCGCACATCACCCTTCACTCAGGGCTCCGCACCGCCCCCTTCACTCGAGGCTATTCATCTCTGTCCCCCTCACTCAGGGCTCCGCACCACCCCTTCTCTTGGGGCTACTCATCTCTGCCTCCTTCACTTGGGGCTCCACACTGCCCCCTCACTTGGGGCCACATGGCTTCACTCCCCGGTGGGATCAGGTGGCCATAGCCATGCCTGGCCCCACTCTCCCTCCTTAGGGTCTCTTGGGGTCTTGCACCCCATAGGACTCAGCTGGCCTCAGCTGTGCCTGGCCCCCAACGCCCTCCGGTGTTACTTAACTCACCTGAAGGTGAGGGCTAGGGTTAAGGTGCCCCTACCCACCTTTCACCAGGGTGGTAACAGGCCTGGCATTTCCTGGGGGCTCCCACACCACTGAGAGCCCCACCAGGCCACCCACTCCTGGCATGGTGCAGTTTTAGGTCATGCCCAGGACCAGGAGCCTCCAGTCCATCCCCTACAGCTCCTGCCCTTACCTCTAGGATGTTACGGAGCCTTGTAGCCAGACAATGTTACTGCCTGC